>NC_090725.1:242078808-242126308 GCF_036898095.1 Palaemon carinicauda | reverse complement strand
GGTTTTAGGGGGGTGTGTTGAGAAGAAGAGAAACCAAGGTGGGAGGAAAAGGAGGAGAGGCGGAATGGGGTAGACGATAAAGGTGGAAATGGGAAGGACGCGGAAAGGGAGCGAGATGGAGGCCCCATACCAGTGTTGTATAATTGAAGAATGACTGCAGCGATAGGACAATCAATTCAATATCTTGAGAATGGTCTCAACCAGGTAGTGAGGAATTTTAATCGCAGAGAGAGAGAGAGAGAGAGAGAGAGAGAGAGAGAGAGAGAGAGAGAGAGAGAGAGAGAATATCAGGAAATTCAAAGGAGTTAGTCCTTCTTTTGTGTTCTAGAGAGATGCATGTGAATAGGTATGACGTCATGATTTTTTTTTGGTATGCCAACGTTGAAGTTCCCTCTACACTGATTGCGCAACTGCTAGGCCTTTCCCATAACAGCGTTGTGGTGATGGTGATTTCGAAAGCTTTTAAACCTCGTAAGTAAACAGAGATATGAGCTGTTTGCCACAACTAGGTATGATCATACTTTACTTATTTCAAAGTGAAAAATGAAATTATACGACCATCGTAAAATTATCATTGCAAATCCTGTAAGACACCGGGAACTGTATTTTCTGTAGCCACTGTTCTTTATACGATATATATATATATATATATATATATATATATATATATATATATATATATATATATATATATCACAAGCGAAGCTGTAAACCTAGTTGGGAAAGTGGAATGAAACTATTCCAGTCAAATTTTCCCATTTGGGAATGAAGGAATAAAGACCAAAATGGTTAAAGATATCGTGAGACAAACAATCTTTAAAAAAGATATTATGAATATCTCTTTGGATATTTCAAGACTTGGAATTAACTGTTACATCAAGTACTGGGAAGTGGATGGCATAGTGTAGGAAAATAAGGCAATAATTATGTGACTTACGAAAAATTATATTATTATTATTATTATTATTATTATTATTATTATTATTATTATTATTATTATTAACTAAATTACAAACTTCCTTGGAAAAGCAGGATGCTCTATGCCAAAGGGATCCAATAGGGAAAATAGCCCAGTGATAAAGTGAAATAAGGAAACAAATAAAATGGTGTGACTCAGTGTACCTCAAGCAAGAGAACTCCAACCCAAGACAGTGGTACAGAGGCTATGGCACATCCCAAGATTAGAGAACATTGGTTTGATTTTAGAGTATCTTTCTCCTAGAAGACCTGCTAACCATAGCTAAAGAGTCTCTTCTACCCTTACCCTTTTTGTTCAGTGGCCACTTTCCTCTTGGTAAGGGTAGAAGGGACTCTTTTAGCTATGGTAAGCAGCTCTTCTAGGAGAAGGACACTCCAAAATCAAACCCTTGTTCTCTAGTCTTGGGTAGTGCCATAGCCTCTGTACCATGGTCTTCCACTGCCTTGGGTTAGAGTTCTCTTGCTTGAGGGTACACTCGGGCACACTATTCTATCTTATTTCTCTTCCTCTTGTTTTGTTAAAGTGTTTATAGTTTATAAAGGAGATATTTATTTTGATGCTGTTACTCTTCTTAAACATTTTATTTTTCCTTGTTTCCTTTCCTCACTGGGCTATTTTCCCTGTTGGAGCCCCTGGGCTTATAGCATTGTGCTTTTCAAACTAGGGTTGTAGCTTAGCAATTAATAATAATAATAATAATAATAATAATAATAATAATAATAATAATAATAGGAAAGTAGCCACAGAACAATTACAATATTGCAGTAGTTAACACCTTAAATGAAGAAGAATTTTTCGTTATCTTTGTGTTGTCAGGTGTATGAGGAAAGAGGGGAATGTGTAAAAGACAAGCCAGACTATTTAGTGTATGTGTAGGAAAAAGGAAAAAAAAAATGAGCCGCAACCAGAAAGGGGTCCAATGCATTACTATCTGTTCATTCAAAGGACCCAATAACTATGAAGATCAACGGGTGGCCGAGGCCTTAGCCAACCTACTATATAATATGGCACAATAAGGTAATTAAGAGGTTGTGCTAGAGATTAATACCAACTAAAGCTTTTGCCTTTTACTCCGAGTTGAAAATCCCCTGCTAAAGATCAAACCAGAGAAAAATATTCAAAACATAGCATATGAAGAAAACATTAAAACCATTCCTCAGGTTATGCAGGTCTCCAAATTCTTCAATATCTTTTTTATGCAAAGAAGTAAAACATATTCCGACTATATTATTACAAAGTGAATATCAAATAACCCCCAAATCTTAAAGGAGAGCAAATACTTAGATTTTAAATGAGTTGCATCATATAGTTAAAAACACAATCTCAGTGAAAAGATGAGTATGAAGGAACTATTGTCCAGAGTTCATCTTCATCCACCAAAGTTGTCTATATACTTTAGCTAGATCTCTTTTTGAGGGATTCACCAAGCACAAGTCTATAACAAGGAGCTAGTGAAGATATTAGCATCATCTGCTACACAGCAAACTTGCTTTCAAGGTCAAACCACATATTGTGTATATATATATTATAAAAAGTGATGGGCAAAGAACACTACTCTGAGGAATGTTGTAGAATACTTTATAGATAGTAGTCAACTACTTAATTTCAGCAGATATAAGTGTTCTTTAATAGCCATAATGACTATAGGGAAAGTTATCGTTTCTGTAGGGGCATATTAACGACCAAGCAGCTGATATATATATATATATATATATATATATATATATATATATATATATATATATACATATATATATATATATATATATATATTCTTACAAAGCTGGTCTAGTATAAGAATAAATATTTTATTCATGTATCTTATTTGTGTATTTAAGAGATGTATAGCCAGCTTGTAAGGAGAGTTCCACTCTCGTAGGTATAAGTAAATGTATCTAATTACATATGTTGTATGATCAATACCAGGTATGAACACGAGGGTTTAAGGAATTTTTATGTTTCCACGTGGTTAAAAGGTGCATGAAAGTTCTCGAAGTAGATTTACTCTTTTTTCTTATTGTTTTGAGAAGTAGGTAGACAGAGATAGTTGAGAGAGAGTTGCCTTGCCGTGTATGTTGGAACTTGTCTGCTACTTGACTAGTTGGCAACTTTGGCACCATAAGCCTGCCCCCAAAGTTTCAGACCATGTCCTAGAAGGATCTAGAATAATTAAATTGATATATATTAGCCCCCAGGAATGCATAAGCAGTAGAAGAGACCCAGCCTATCCCTTTGAAAGAGCCAAAGTTTGCAAGTCATCTCTCCTCTCAAGTGTGAGACCTCTCAAATGCGAAAAAGGTTTTTACCCAACGTATATCACGTATAGTGTGTTAATGTAATTGCGTTGTCATATAAATTTTTTCAACTGGCCCTGTGAGATTTAGGTTAAACAGTGAAGTGTGTTTACTTTGCTTAACTGTTCAGTAACAGTTACATACATGTGAATTTCATTTAGTGTTTAATCATTACACTGTAAAAGTGTTAACTATTTTCATTGATCATCAAAATTAAATATTTCTATAATTAATTTCCAGTGATTATATAATTTTCATAGAGTAACATTTTCCCATCTTAGTCTAAGGTTTTGGGAGTTATGTAATATTCTCAGAGTTCGGGTATTATTTTTCAAGGGTAACAGACTTATGTAATATAAATAGGTGAGTTTGAAGCTCGGGAGTTTATGTAATTCGCCAGCCGTAATAATATATGTATGTATGTATGTATGTATATATATATATATACATATATATACACATATATATATATATATGATATATATATATATATACATATATATACACACATATAACGGATTTTGAGCGAAGCGAAAAATCTATTTTTGGGTGAGATAGCCATGTCGTCCTGATGGAAGTTCCTATAGGGTAGCTTCCTAGGGTATATTACAACTACGGCGATATTCCCAGAGAATTTACCTTAAGGTACCAGAATTCTAACTCCTGGAGCGAGTATCCCTCGTGAAAGGGATATCGCGACATATCAGAGGACGTATTCTAGACACGTCACATGGCAATCTACGACCTGAACAGAGATTCGTCTCGTAGGAGGGAGATTGACGAGATACGAATTCGGGAAAGAAAAAGGGGAGCCGCTCCCAAGGCTTCCCTATCCCCCAATTCGTATGCGTGCCTGGCGCCAATCCTGGCGCCATCTGTATTCCTTGTAGCGTACACGAGGTGCTACAGATACTGTATGTAGGGAGGGGTCCTACAGCCCTTTCTTAGAAAGGCAAGGGCGGGTCCATCAGGACGACATGGCTATCTCACCCAAAAATAGATTTTTCGCTTCGCTCAAAATCCGTTTTTTGGGCTCAAGCCATGTCGTCCTGATGGAAGTGTACCAGAGCATTACTGTATCTGTGGATTCTCAGAACGTGCCGTACTCCCCGGAGGTAATTTTTTCCCGGTCGACTAGACCTAGAGACCTAAGATGTTACCGTTATACATCTTTTCAACTAACTATAAACTATGTTAGAGCTTCCTGCCCCCTACAGGGAAGAGTCCTACTAGACTCTGGAAAAGTCTCGAAGAGTACATATATCTATGTCCGAATACCAGGCAAGCTAATATAGTGGTCTCGCCCTATATTAAGTAAAGCATAGTTTGTAAAGGACCACTGCGTCAATATGAAATATCGACCAGTTTTCCGCACAATACTTGTATTGGACAAAGGTTTTATATCCGCATAGGAGGAAAACCAATGCAACATAGCTTGCATAAAGGAACAATTCTATTAGAATTATCCCAGATAAGGTACATAGAATGAATGCTCAATTATACCAGTAAATTGACACAGGTGAAGGAGACGCAAGGTTCTCAAGAACCAGATTATTGACAGGCAATAAATAGACAGGTTAACCACAATTATATATATATATATATATATATATATATATATATATATATATATAAGAAGAGGATAACCCAAAACTTTAAGCATAAGTATGATAGTAAACAGGGCTTGTTTGTCTGAAAGAAAAACATTAGATGCCACTTTTAAGATACCGAGGTATCAAAGTCATAAAAGCCTGTATTACAAATCAATGACATTAGCGTTAGAAACGCTCGGCACACATGTCTGCACTTATGCTAGGTTCACCTTCGGAAATGGAACAGTCTGGATGGACAACACAGTGCCCTCACTTAGTTTGTAGTACAGTATGTAACTACACACTCACCCTGGAATTAATCGTCCCAATTAAGACCACTGTTCCTCGCAGAGTTAAACAGTAGGGTTAACACCGCGACCCACTGCTACCACAGATCTCTTTTAGTTCCTCTACTTGCTTCGCATAGTGGCGAAAGAACACTCTGGAAGACTTCCAGCCAGTGTATGAACGGAGATGTTCAAAATCCATGCAATTAAAGAAATTTAAGAATGAGGCAACTTTCCTCGGATCGTGACCTGCGGGTGTATTGTCAGGATCCGCTCTGCGAATAAAATATGTGATTTTTGCTCTGAGTTGATTCAGAGATAAATTTGAGCCTGATGTTTCTCCCCTGAATAGTTGACCACCCTTGAAGTCTGTAGTTCTATGAAGATAGACCTTTAGGCATTCTACTGGACATAGAGATGCATCTTCTTTCAGAGGGCAGATTCTCCAGGGACCCCACCTGTTGGTGGGTAACTCATTCTTGGCGAGAAACGTAGGATCCGGAAACAGGTTCAGTTCTTCCCCATCCAGGAACTGAACACGACCTGCCTCTCTCGAGAGGCTACAATTTCACTAACCCTGGCCCCGGACGCGAGTGCAAATTAGGAAAATAACTTTTTGTGTCAAATCCTTTAACGCACATTCTTCATTGCTCAACAGAGAAGCGAAATGAAGAACTTGTCTAAAGACCATGAAATGGGCTTTGGAGGTGCTGAAGGTCTGAGCCTAGCACAGGCTTTCGGGACTTTATTAAAGATCTCGTTACCTAGGTCGACCTGGAAGGCATATAGAATGGGTTTTGTCAAAGCAGACTTACACGCTGAAATCGTGTTCGCTGCCAACCCTTGACCATGGAGGTGGGGAAAAAAGATAAGCAGAAGTCTGTCAAGATCTCCTGCGGAATCTTCGCCTTGACAAAAGGCCACCCATTTTCTCCAAGATGACTCATATTGCCTTCTAGTAGATTTGCATTTATATTCCTCAATGAAGTCTATACTGGCTTTCGAAATCCCGAAACGCTTTCTCACCGCTAGGGAGAGAAAATCATGAACTGCAGGGTCCGGGTTTTCTGTAATGAAGCGCAGACAGTTGACTTCTGGACTCGCTGGGTCAGAACTGGATCTGGTAGTGGTACAAACTTCAGCTACAGTTCCAATGCCAGGAGGAACCACACGCTGTTCGGCCACTTGTGGGCCACTATTGCCGCTACCCTTTGAAGGATCTCAGTTTGTTGAGGACCCTCAACAGAAGGTTGTGAGGAGGGAACAGATAAATCTTGGACCATCTGTTCCAGTCGAGGGACATCGCGTCCACTGCTTCCGCTAAGGGGTCCTCGTACGGGGCACGTACAGGGGCAACTTCTTGTTGTCTTTCGTCGCAAAGAGGTCTATCTGCAGTTCTGGGACTGATTCAGAATGAAGGAGAATGATCCTGCGTCTAAGGACCATTCCGACTCTATCGGTGTGAACCTGGATAGAGCGTCCGCTGTCACATTGCGGACTCCTTGAAGGTGAACTGCCGACAGGTACCACTTCTTCTTTTCCGCCAATCGGAAGACGGCCAACATCGCCTGGTTGAGAGGTGGTGACCTCGATCCTTGTCAATTCAAGTATCTTACAACTACCTCGCTGTCTATTACCACTTTATGTGGAACGAATGACGCGGGGAGACTTTCTTTAAGGTAAGGAGCACTGCCCTAGCTTCTAGAAAGTTTTATGAGAAAGGTCTTGAATAGCCTGGACCAAGTCCCCTGGACTTTTTTCCGATGAGAGTGACCTCCCCATCCCTCCTTTGAGGCGTCTGAGTGAATCGTCACCGACAGGGGAGGTGGCTGAAGAAGAACCTGACTTCTTTAGATGTCTGGCTTGGGACCAAGGCCTGAGAAGAGTACTTAGCCGAAGCGGCTGGTCTTCTCAGATCTCTTCACGCGTTTGATGCATAACTTCTCCAAACTTCGATTGCATCCTTTAGCTGTGCTCTTAGCACTGGGTCTGTCACCGAAGCAAACTGGAGAGAGCGCAGTACTCTCTCCTGCTCGTGTCTTGATATCCTTTCGGAATCTTGAAGTCTCTTGACAGAACCCGCTATCTCCTTCCTTTTCTTCGCTGGGGTGGAGAAACGGTGTGACAAAAGGTCCCAGTGGATCTTAGCCACTGGAACTTTTGAGATGGAGAAAGTCGAGACTTTTTCTGTTGATCTTGAAGCCTAGGTACTCTAGGAACTGGATCACTGACTGGAAGCTTGCAAGCATTCTGTCTCGGATGCTGCCCACACCAACCAGTCGTCCAGGTAGGCTACTACCTGAATTCCCTTTAGGCGAAATTGTTTGAGAGCTACGCTCGCAAGCTTCGTAAAAATCCTTGGGGCTATGTTTAGCCCGAATGGCATGGCTCCGAAGGCGTATAGTCTTCGCTGTAGCCTGAACCCTAGGTAGGGGGAGAGTCGATGGCTAATTGGAATGTGCCAGTAGGCATCTGACAAGTCTATAGAGACGGAATATGCCCTCTTGGGCAGTAAGGTCCTTATGTGTTGCAGTGTTAGCATTTTGAATTTGCAATTCACTATGAACTTGTTAAGTGGCGACAAGTCCAGAATGACTCTGAGCTTTTCCGAGTCTTTCTTGGGAACACAAAACAGCCTCCCTTAGAAATTGATGGGCTTCACCCTTTTTCTCCAACCGTTCTTGAACGTACTCCTCCATAACGGGGGTGGAGTGTTGGAAAAACCGAAGGTACGGGGGTGGAGTGCTGTACCAGCTCCCGCCCAATCCATTCTTGAGTAGGCTGTGGGCCCAGGGATCGAAGGTCCACCGATCCCGAAATTTCAGAAGTCTCCCTCCTACCGGTATCACCTCACTTGGACTGCCGTCCTGAGGTCTTGCCTTCCTGACCACGACCACCCCTGAATCCCCTTCCCCTTGAGGGGCGTCTAGACGAGCCTCTGGCTGCTCCTCTAGGCTTTGCTCGGAAGGAAGTAGACTGCCCTTCGAACGCTGGGGTGAATGCCGTGGACTGTGTCGACACGGCCTGGGGTACCCACTGAAAGGTGGTCGGGGTTTGTGCCACGATCTGGGGCACTGGGGGCAATGGCAATTGCAGTTGCTGTTGCTGTCTAAGAGGCTTGGCTGGCCGAGACGGTAGCCTAGTCCTCATAGTCTTCCTCTTTGGTTGAGGACCCTCATCCGGGGAAGACTTTCTTTTGATAGCCAGGTCCCACTTCTGGAGAAGGTTTCTATTCTCCAAGGTGGCTTTATCAAAAACTTCTTTGACCAAGTCGGTAGGGAAAAAGGTCTTTTCCCCAAATGTTGGAGGAGATTAGTTTCTTTAGCTCGTGCCTCACTGTAGCCGAGGTAAACACGAACTCCCTACAAGCTCTCCTTGCCTTGACGAAGCCATAAAGGTCCTTCGTCACTGTGGCCAGATGAGGCTTGGCCACTACCATGAACATTTCATGGACCTTGGGGTCACTTGCCATCGTCTCGAGAGTAGTCTGAAGAGACATTGAGGCAGTCAGTCTTTCTTTTGTATCGAACTCACTTCGCAAAAGAAAGTCAGACAGCTTAGGGAGGTCCTTGCCGAACTGACGTCCGGCAATATCAGCCTCCAACTTTCCCACTTAGAACGTAAGATGGACGTCCTTCCAATCTTTGTGGTCCATAGGCAGGGCCAGCGACAAGGGTTTACACTCCTCTAGGGAGGGGCAAGACTTGCCGGCCTCGATTGCTTTTAGTACAGCCAGAAACCCTTTCTGTAAAAGGGGGAAGGCTCTAGTAGGCGAGGACACAAAGGAAGGGAGCTTCCTATTCAATGCAGCTACCTTTGAGTTAGAGAAGCCCCTCTCTTTCATCGAAGATGAAAGTAGAGCTTGAGCCTTAGCATGGTCATCACTATGACCTCCTTCGGCTCTGCCTCCTCCTTTGAAGCTGGTTCCTTCCTCAGCCGGACATAACAGTCCGGATATGGTGCCTTGCTGGGCCAGAATTCCACCCTCCAGGGGAACTGAGCCCAGCATATCCGAGATGACGATCTTTCCAGTCGTCATCGACATGTGCTCAGCATACCTCCATGGGTTAGCATCCGAGCACAAAGGAAGGTCTTTCACATTGAGCTTTTCTGGGGCCCATGTGATTCTGCAAGGCACTGCATTCGCAGTTCCATTGCAGCCGCCTTCTCCTGATTCTCCTTCTGCATTTGTTGGATCATTCCAACAATAGAAGAGAGGGCCTGTCCCAGCTCTACTGGGAGACCGGCCGATGTAGAGGGACTTGAACTTCATCCTGGGCTTCTGCAAGGAGGTCTTCCTCCTGACACCCGTCCACATCAGATATCCTGTCATTTAGCTGGATGTCTTGCATCGCGACCGCGACTTCAGCATCCACCTGGATCTGAACTTAGGGGATCTCCTCTTGAGGCTGGGGAATCACTGCATCAGCTGATGCCTTAGGGAAAAGATACGCCCTCATCTTCTCACTTGGAAGATAAGGGCCAGAAGTGTACTTTTGGAAGCCCCTTACCCAGGTACGAAGCTTCTTCCTAGCTATTTAAATGTCTCATTAATCAGGTTAGTGCACACAGTACATACCTGAGGGTCCCAATACCGGAGATCATCCTTGGAGACAGCGTATGCTGCGTGTCTCCTACAAAACTCATGTCCGCAGAGGTTCTTGCTGCTGACATTGCAGAAAGCACTTCCCCACTTCGGAGTGTCCTTCTGTAAAGAGAAGAAATTTCCATGAGTATCAAGTGAACTATGTATCACTGGATATGCATAGTATAGCATAACAATTCAGAAATTAAAGACACACACTTGTGTTTCCCTCACAACCCATTGCTGCAGCCTTCCAGATAATAAAATCAAAATGGTTTATCTCTACTAGAGTAACCAGTGCAAAGTTTCCAGAGGAAACAGGTGGAGCTCACACCTAGGCAATGATTTTAAAATCCGGGATAATAGACAGGGAAGAACTCTGCTTCTTGTCTGAAGGCAACAGCAAAGGGCCGTGCAAGAAAACACAATAGTGTTAGAAGATACAGTGCTGTACCTAAACTTTTACTATAGTTTTCTTCTTACTGTATATGCTATACAGAAGAATACTAGTACAGTATAGGAGGATGTGTGCCGGCCTGCCTTTGCCGGCCGGCACACACCACAATTAGCTTTAAAGTATACTACTTAACAGCTATAGGGTGGCAGCCCTCTGGTTCAAATGCCTGTGCTGGCGGCAGCAGCTGCCGGCCAGCAACAGCCAGTGTTGGCCGGCAATGATTGCCGGCCAGCAACTACACAAGGTAGTACCCAGCTGCCGGCCACACTCTTGGTGACCGGCAGACAAGGACTGACATAAGCCGGCCGGCAAAGGTACAAGACCGATGCCAGCCGGCAGCAAAAGAACCAGAAGACTACACCTGCCTCATAGGCCGGCAGCCGGGACAGGTACAGCACTAGAAGAAAATAGAATGGATGCCGGGATAAGAGTGTACACAACCCCCCAAGCCCGGCAACCGAAAGAGTGCATATAAGGAAGGGGAGAAACTTAATTCAGGCTTCCTTGATCAATGCCGTCCGGCTCTGCCGGCAGGCATGGATGAGGGACCAAGAGAGGTCCGGGCAGCACTCGAAAACATAAGACCCTTGCCGTCCAGCATCTCTGCCGGCCGGCAATGGGCTTAGTCAATTCCACATCCCAACCTATACTAGGTCCAGAAGTAGAATGACATACAGTACAGTAATACCCCTGCCGGCCAGCTCTGCCGGCCGGCAAGGTACAGTACAGTAATGGCTAGGCCATTACGGAGATAGAGGGGGAAGGGACAAGAGGGTCCTGCCAACCTTGCTTTAGTGACAGATCACCCGCAGCCAAGAACTTTGTCTTAGCCTAAGGGAGATCTAAGGGAAAGGGCCAGCACAGTAGTATAATACCTGCCAGCTTCCAGAGCACCAAAGCAAGGAAGGCGTTGCTACTCCCAAGGGAAGATTTTATCCTCCCCGAGAACAGCAACAGGACTTAGTCTGGTCGATCACACAAGAAGGAATCATAACTACAGAAACCTTCGATAGTGACCTAAGGGATCTAAGCTCCCTTTGTAAGTGTTAGGTCAGCGAGGGAGACTCTGCCCCAAGCCAGACAACACGGACTCAGACTAAAAACTCTGTTGTTCTGTCCCTCTTTGAACCAGACTCTGCTGGAACAGGAAGGTACAGTAACACCCTAGTATAGTTTTATCGAAAATAAATTCGGAAAAAAACACTTAGGGATAAGCCCAAGGCTTAAACAGAGGGAAAGGGATTGCATACCTTCTCCGAAGAAAAGAAAGCAACCGGGGAGTATAATAAAGTATACTAAGGCTCCATAAGCAAATAGCCTAGGCACCAAGAGAATCGATTACCTGATTCACCGAAACTCTCACGTATACAATCTTGGAAATATTCCACACAGTCTAAAATGTATAAAATATAGCCTAAAGCTTCAATAAAATTTTAATTACACTCGGAAAAACCAAAATCATGCATTAAGTACTAGGACCAAACGACTAGGCTACATGGCCTAGCGTAGGCCAGAATGGCGAATACTTCGCCAAATAATACTAAGCACGAAAGGAAATCCTATGTAAAGCTAAATAGCTAAAATTTATTAAGCAAAACAACCAGGAATGTCACTCTGACTAACTAATTTATACCTAGCGAGTGACAGTGTCCAGGACACCTCTGGTAGGCTACGGCTCTTGTATCAAAGATTAATCCTATTAATCACTCAAAATTTTACCAAGAGCCTACATTTATACATAACAGACACTATACTCAACTTATCCGAGGTCAACGAAGACGAAGAAGCCATGAAAAGCTGAATAAATCCAAGATTTGCGAGAAAAACAGGAAAAAACACCGAGTTGTTAAGCTACGCAAAAAGGAATACAGATGGCGCCAGGATTGGCGCCAGGCACGCATACGAATCGGGGGATAGGGAAGCCTTGGGAGCGGCTCCCCTTTTTCTTTCCCGAATTCGTATCTCGTCAATCTCCCTCCTACGAGACGAATCTCTGTTCAGGTCGTAGATTGCCATGTGACGTGTCTAGAATACGTCCTCTGATATGTCGCGATATCCCTTTCACGAGGGATACTCGCTCCAGGAGTTAGAATTCTGGTACCTTAAGGTAAATTCTCTGGGAATATCGCCGTAGTTGTAATATACCCTAGGAAGCTACCCTATAGGAACTTCCATCAGGACGACATGGCTTGAGCCCAAAAATATATATATGATATATATATATACATATATATATATATATATATATACATATATATATATATATATATATATATATATATATATATATATATTAGTTTCTCCCTATCTTTTCCTATTTTCAGGGACAGATTTTTGAAAGAAAAGAAAGAATTTGCTATTGTACAGCTTCATTGATTCAACATTTGCTGACAGAGTTTAATCCAATAACTTATGGCTTTCGACAGGGCATATTTACAAAGGCCATGCATACACACAAACAAAAGCTAGTAGAAATCATTTCTCTAAACATAAAAAAAAAAAACAGAAAATTTTAAGATCTTTAACAGACAAATTCTTTAAAGTACTATTGATGACTTCTGAATCTATAATGAAACTTTAAAATTCTAGTTGAGAGTAAAGGCCTAGTGTTGGAGAAAAATCTTGAATAAAAAAATCAGTTCCTAAGTCTCCAGGATAAGTTTTAGAGGCATTCCCTACTGGAGGGAAAACATAGTCTCAGGAAACTTGAACATTCGACACAGGTTGCTGCATCTGATGCTTACTGCTACAGCAATCACCAGTTTCCTATCATCATCCTTCTCATGATCTTTTTCAATGTCCATGATAAAGTAATTTAATGGATTTTTTTTGTCATGAGCATCAACGAAATGCTGTTGTATGGCTCCATCATAAGGGTGAGCATAAAGTATCTTCCTGGGCGTAATCATCGTGTGACCAATGTAACGTACATTGAAGAGCTTACATTCTCTACCAATCATGTAAATTTGTAAAATTTAAACTCATTGGGCATATATATATATATATATATATATATATATATATATATATATATATATATATATATATATATATATATATATATATATTTCTTACCTGTCCCACTCAGGAAGGAGAATAAATAGTCATACCCTGGTGAGAGGGGGTATCCTGACCAAAGTCTCCCACAAATTGCCGTACCAGTGTGTGCATATCTATCTAAAATTCTGAATATTTAGGTACCATTTTTGATGGCTCGGCTACACCAGTATGTATGTGTATATATAATAACTATATATATATATATATATATATATATATATATATATATATATATATATATATATATACTAGTGTACCCAAGCCATCAAAAATTATGTCTAAATATTTAGATAGATATGCACAGACACACGCGCACACACAGATTCAACCTTCCCAATAGCTGGACATTAAGAATAACAGAACAGATCCCTAGAGATTGTAAAAGAAGCAGAGGAGGGAAGAGAAGACGATGGATCTATGAACTAAGGAAGTTTGCGGGCGTGGACTGGCACAGAAAGACCATAAAAAGACGCAAGTAGAAGGACATGTCAGGCCTTTGTTCTACAGTGGACTAGTAACGGCTGATGATATATATATATATATATATATATATATATATATATATATATATATATACATATATATACTGTATATATATACATATATATACTGTATATATATATATATATATATATATATATATATATATATATATATATATTCCCTGATATCTAAATGGATTAGTCACTGTCAACCCATATAACACAAGTATGAATCCTGGTCTGGGCAAGTGCAGTTATATTTTATATTTTTGGGAAGTGTAGAATCCACCCAAGGTAAAGAACATTTTACATTAAGAAGTATTTGTGAACCAAATTCTCGGTATAAAAGCTGCATGTGAAATTGTGACCATTCTCTTTCTCATAAACCATTTTCAAATCTCTGGTAAACTAGGTAGAGTCAATGGCTTGGGATACCTTGTAAATGGACCTCATATGCTAGTCATATGTATGACACCCATATAAATGACGATGCCCATAAACACCATCATTTAAGGGATGTCGGTGGAGAAGGCATTACCAACATCCTTCTGCTTGGTATAGAGGTTTGTCTGGTATACAATATCCTCAGCAACATACAGCGTAAGCAGGGTCTGGAAGTAGTAAGGAGAACAGGAAGACAGTGAACACAGTAGATGAAGTCAGAGGGTCACGTTAGCTGAAATCCTCCTTCCACACCTGTTACATGGGCTAGGCAACGTGCTTTTGACCCTTTTTGATGGGGATGAGGGGTCATTGTCTTCATTTTCGGCCTGGGTGTCCAACTCTGGGAGGTACTGTAGCCTCATACGAATCATAGAAGGTGTTGAAAAAGGACAAGGTAAGCAACTTATATCAATATAAAAATTATGTAGCCACTATCCATGAACACATTTATAAGGGTCTTGAAAGTTAATCAATAAAAAATGACCTCAGTGAATTATGGAAATCTGCCCTTTCTATGCACTAGGTGAAGGTTGGGGTAACACTTGATGATATCAAAGAGGAAATTAGGATCGATGCTATCATTGTCTATGACTTCAAGGTCATCATTGACTTAGTTCATTCTCATAGCCGTCATTGGGGGCAACCTCTATGGCCAGAACACCATTAGAGGAGTAAAAGACGGTTGTTGGAAGATGTAAAAACGACAAAACAATAGTTATAGTCATCACTATCATAATGGAAAATGCACAAGAAAATATTATGTAACCAAATACTTACTTAACATACCTGACTTTCCAAATATTGCCACTATAATCTGCAGTAATTCAATACAAATGTGCACCATGTGTCCCATAACAAAGACCTATACACAATGGGCATATTTTACTTATTTTTGGTAAATAAACGACACTTTTCTAATAAAAAATGTACTACAAAGCACTAAACTGTATATCACTAGCCAATACTAATATAACAACAATTTCCAAATATTTCCACTATAACCATCAATAATTCAATATGAATGTGCAAATCAAACCAAATATACAAAGTCCATATTGTGCTCATTTTCGGTAAATCTACAACATATTCATACTAAAAACGCCATACAAATCATTATATATATAATTATGTTATACTTACATAACATTTTACTAAGCATTTACATTATAACATGAATAATTCAGTGTAAATGTGCACTATGTAGGCCAAAATGAAGGGCACATGTTTTCCCAAAGTCTGGACAGCCAAGCCCTTTCAGGTCCAGCGCAGTTTCTCATAGTTCGGTCGCAAACCACATGGAAGATGTTGACCGCATGCAAGATGATGACCACATGAATGAATTAATTTCGTCTATTTCCTCTAACAACACACTATTTTCTGTCATATCACTAATAAACAATCATTTAGCTATACCATTTTATGTTTCCAGAGACTTAATGGTGGAGTAGGGTGTCAGAGTGCAGATGCAGCTCTCGGCAGATGTTGGTGAGGGAAGGGTGACATTGACTTACTTCCCCTTTGTTTCCCATGGATGTGCAAAACCTACCATGTACTAATTGGCAAATACATTGTGCCCGTATTGGCTGAGCCCATATGGCATGATGTACATCAAACAGGTTGTGTTCATAAGACTTGTAAAGAAGGCGAAAAATGTATACCATACGGACTACTTACCCACTAAAGGGTTAATTACTTACTCAGTGCCTATGAGTGCTATTCTTTGGATGGTGAGGCTCAACAGTACATTATGTTGATGACTTGCTGTGGCATGCGTTGTAAGCACTGTCATTGAAGAGTATACTTGCAGCATTTCATGGGGTTCCTAGTCTAGGAGAAAACAATCATCGTCATCATCTCTTCCTACACCTATTGACTCAAAGAGCCTCGGTTATATTTCGCCAGTCGTCTCTATCTTGAGCTTTTAACTCAATACTTCTTCATTCATCATCTCCTACTTCATGCTCCATTCTTTTAATGCCTAGTGTTGTGGAGCCCATTTAAAAGTTTGGTGAACTAATCTCTCTTGGGAAGTGTAAAGAGCATGCCTAAACCATCTCCATCTACCTCTCACCATGATCTCATGTACATATCCACAAGGAATCTCTCTTGTAGTTTCATTTCTAATCCTGTCCTGCCATTTAACTCTAAATATTCATCTGAAGGCTTTGTTCTCAAATCTATAAAATCCGTTGGATATTGTTTCATTGTCATACTGTGACTCATGTCCTTACAGTAACACCGATCTCACTAAACTGCATATAGCCTAATCTTTATATGTAATTCAGGCGGTTTAATATTCAAATTTTACTTATCCTAGCCGTTGTCTGATTTGCTCTTTGCAGTTTTTCATTAAAATCCAATTCTAGAGATCTTGTATAAGAGATCATAGTTTGTAAATGTTTAAATGATTCTATGACGTTAA
Source organism: Palaemon carinicauda (assembly GCF_036898095.1). Classification (NCBI taxonomy): domain Eukaryota; kingdom Metazoa; phylum Arthropoda; class Malacostraca; order Decapoda; family Palaemonidae; genus Palaemon; species Palaemon carinicauda. The sequence continues at coordinate 242,109,706 of NC_090725.1, read as the reverse complement.
TTCTTTCTCCTTCCAATGATATTTCATCTCCCATTGCATATTCCGTTCTCATAATCTCTGTTTTTCTTCTATATATCTTGAGCTCAACCTCATGTGATATTTCATGCATTCTTGTAAGCAAGCATTACCAAACCTATGGTGTTCTGCTAATAAGGACAGCACCATCAGCATACTCTAAGTCTCATAATTTCCTTTCACCAATCCAGTCCACTCCTTTTCCACCATCCCCAACTGTTCAATGCAATACAAAATCCATAAGGAGGATGAACAACTTAGGTGACACCACATTCCCTTGGAGTACTCTACTGTTCACTGGAAATTCATTTGATAGGACTCCACTAACATTAACTTTGCACTTGCTAAGTTCATGAACAGACTCAATCAAATTTACATACTTAAGAGGAATTCCATAATAACCCAGGACTCTCCACAAAATTGGCCAGTGCACACTCCCAAAGGCATTTTCATATCCCACATATGCCATCAAAAGTGGATTTCTATATTCTACACATGGCTGTACAAATGTCTTTGAATGGAAATTTGGTCAGTAAAAATGTTTTTAACATCACACTATCCTATATCAATAGTCTGCTCCTCATCTCTCAAAGTCTCTAAGTATGCAAATCGAGTTCTACATGCAATTGCAAATGTTTCTCAGCGCTCATCTTGTAGAAGCTTAGTTGTATCAAACCTAGGTAGTCTATCTACATTTTTGTTAGGTGCTTTAAATTTTTATTTCAGTGTGGCAATAAGGAGATGGTGATCACTACCAATATCTGTACCTCTATACCTTCTCACATTTCTCAGTTCTCCTCCTCCTCCTCTCTTTATTAATGGCTATGTGATCTATTTGATTTTTGTAATTGCCACATGGTGAAGTCCTTGTGTATTTGTGGATGCCCTTGTCCTGGTAAAGAGAACCTCCAATAACAAGATTGTTTGTTGAACAAGAACTTATAAAATGTGCTCCATTTTCCTTTGCAACTTTGGCAAAACAATCAACACCCCATCACATCCTCTATACCTTGATTATTCCTTCCAGCTTTAGCAATGAAGTCACCAATCACAATTTTCATATCTCTCTCTGGGATCTCATCTATTACACTCTGCAGTTATTCATAGTATTCATCTTTCATTTCTTCAGGGGAATCATTTGTTGGCGCATAGCAAACTATAACACTCATTTTGTTATCCTTTCTTTAGGGGAATCATTTGTTGGAGCATAGAAAACAATAACACTCATGTTGCACTGCTTTGATTTAAACTTTGCAAGTAACAACCTACTATTTACAGCTCTCCACTCAGTTAATGCCTTTTCTGCCCTTGTTATTATCACCATTCCTACCCCTTCTCTTCCAACTCCATCTGTGCTTCCTGAGCAGATAGATATATATACAGTATATATTGCCTTGGTTTAAGATTTCCTTACCAATCCTCTTATAACGTGTTTCACTTAGGGCCAAAATATCCAAACTATATTTCATAAATTCACTCTCCACTTACTGTAACTTCCCATTCTGATTCATGGTTCTAACATTCCAATTACCAATTTTCAATTATTCTTTAATATTTATAAACCAGGAGATTTTTAGCATCCCGCTACGCTCGGGACTGGAGGTCATTCTGCTATTTTCTATTTCCATAAACTGACTTAATCCATAGAGGATTCATTACGAGATTCATCAAAGGATAGCCAGTTCATTGTGATGCGCAGTGCCTATCTAACTAAGGCAAGTGACCCCAGCCGATCATACTAATTTCAGCAAGATTCTCCGCCAGGCATCAGATGTAGAAGTAGAAAAATCACCCTGCTGCCAGTGATACTGATGCCAATAGAAGACTAAATGTAACATAAACGAGCCTAAGTGAGAAGAAACCACTAAAGATCACGTAAACAAATATTGGTAGGACGTTCGCCTTTGCTCTTATGTAAACAATAATGTGCCTTAGCAACAAATTTACTTTACTTACTTTACTTTGATGGCTGCTTTTCCGGTCCCATACAGCAGGGGAACCCCACTCTCTACAGGACCTCCACTGTCGTTTTACCTTATTCGTTCAGAGTATTTAACGTTTCATGTCTCATATTCTTCATTTACTGTTAAATCATCACTGTCAAAAGACTCATGAAATAAGAAAGTCTTCAGTTTCCTCTTGCAAGCCTTAATGTCTTCAATCATTCGAATGTTTCGTGGGAGCTTATTATATAGTCTCGGGGCCGCATATTTAAAGGCTCTAGAGCCTAAAGTAGACATATATCTAGGTTCCAACAGTTTGAAGCCATCTGTAACTATTCTCGTGTCGACACGATTTGTTGGCTGCGTAATATGTAGCAATTCTATTATGTATTTTGGACGCCTGGTTCTGATAACTTGGTGGGTTATTGTACATATTTTAAATTCAATCCTCGCTTTAATCGGCAGCCAGTGTAAATCGATTAGTATAGGGGTGATCCTTTCTGTAGGTGGGACGCCTTTTATCAGTCTTGCTCCTCTGTTTATTATGTTTTGTAATTTCTTAAGTTGCACTTTTGGTAAATTGTAATAGATAGAGTTGCAATAGTCAATCCTGGTAATAAAACAGTTTATCATAAGTTTTTTTACATAATTTTCGTCTAGGTACTTTTTTATAAACGCAATATTTCTTAGATGATAACCAGCAGTTTTTATTACATTATTTATTTGGGCATTTAGAGATAGGTTGCAGTCTAGAAATAAACCTAGATCTCGAACTTCACTAGATAACGACACCGAGTCATTATTTATGTTCATTTGAATATCACCTAAGTTTCTCTATTTCTCTTGGCCACCACCATGAATTCAGTTTTGTTCTCATTTAATTTTAGTTGTTTAAATGTCATCCATTCTCTAACACTATCAAGGATTCGGTTTAGAGTTTCAGTAGTGTCATCTATATCATTTATGGAGAAGTAAAATTGTGTCATCTGCAAATAGTTTAAACTTTACGCCATGCCTTTGAAGTATTTTCGATAGACCAATAGTATAGATGCAGAATAAGATTGGACCAAGTACACTCCCCTGGGGTACCCCTCTGTTTAACGGTTCATATGATGAATAAGAGTTTCCAATATGTACACAATAATTTCTACCAACTAAGTAGTCTTTTAGGTATTCGAAGGCTTGATCTTCAACGCCGATGGACCGTAGATCATTTAGTAGCAGTTCATGTACCATTGTATCAAAAGCAGCACTGAGATCGAGCAGAATTAAGATACCACATTTTTTTTCTCATCCATCATTTCTAGCATATCATTTACAACAGAGCAGATGGCTGTCTCCGTAGAGCATAGTTTTCTGTAAGCAGATTGGTTGTCAGGCAAAGCTTCTATTACTTCTAAGTGGCTGACTAGTTGTTCAGAATTACATATTCAAGCAGTTTTGAGAGGAAGGATAGATTTGAAATAGGTCTATATGCTTAATTCCAGGTAGTCCAGTGCATTTTTCAGAGCTGGTGTTACTATAACCATTTTCTCAGATTCAGGAAACTTACATTCATCAATGCTTGCATTTGCTATTCTCATTATTATTTCGGCTAGACTAGAAAAGTCTCTCTCTCCAATTACTTCAGATATTGGCATAGGATCGATCGCGCAGTCTGTTTTCTTTGCTCTCTTGATTATTCTGGTGATGTCATCTTGTGTTATGTTGTTAAATCGTATTAATTTTGTCTGATGTTGAGTATTTACGAATAACTTGGTTATATTTTCAATGTAATTCTAAAGAATACTAGAAAATTATTTGCTAGTTCCTGGTCACTGTATCCATCAGGTAGCTTCTTTTCTTTTATATTTCCCATTATACCATTCAGGAGACGATATAACTTATTTATGTCTGTTGCTGCTTCGAGGATCTTTCTCTTATAGTATTCACTTTTTTTTCTTCTTAGTAGGTATTTAAGCCGCCTTTGATTAGACACACAAATTGGATTTACCCAAATGTTCAAGTTCTGTCAATTACGTTATCTACACTAAATCTAATTTCGTATGTTGACACAATACACAATGAAGGAAGGAGGAAATATAATTCGATATCTATAAAAAAGCTATATATAATCCAGTTACCGCTTGTCCTATTAAAAGTAGACCTAATCATAAAAGTATATAACTGGTGATATAACAATATAGAGCAAAATAAAAAAGGAAAAGAAACAAATATAAGGAGAGAGGCTAAGGAAAGGTACATGGATTCAAGGAACGGAAATGGAATAGAGATACAGAAAAAAAGACAAGGGAAAGGGAAGTGATATCTAGAGAGAGAAAAAGGAAAGAAGACCGATCATATAAAGACAATGGGAAAAGGAACGAAGATAGCTTACTTGTACACAAAATGGATTCGGAAAAGAGAGACAAAAGGGGAAAAAAAGGGGGAAAAGAAAAGAAGGTAAAGAGAGGGAGATGAAAATAAGAGGTAATGATTTACTGCTAGGTCGACAATACACAATATGATAGCAGATGCCATCTGTGACAATGTTTACAGAAAACGAAGCGAATGCTATTAGTGGGGAGACTATAGAAGAGTTTCAAATAAATGAACTATAATACTGTAGAGCAGTCTTGGAAAGACAGCTAAGGGTGTTTATAAAAATATTGGGTGTTTTTCCGGTATTAAGAAATTTCATATGACAAGAAATAAAATACAAAGTTGCATTTGGAATCTTTTAGTGATTGTACTTGAATGGCGAATTTTGAGATTTAAAATTTTAAGATTAAAAAAACTAAGCACATATCTATCTACATATATTTACACAAATATAAAAACGCAAACAACCACACGCTCTCACACACGGGCACGCACACACACGCACATGCACATACACACACACACACACACACACATATATATATATATATATATATATATATATATATATATATATATATATATATGTATATATATATATATAAATTATATATATATATAAATTATATATATATATATATATATATATATATATATATATATACATATATATATATATATATATATATATATATATATATATCCTCTTACACCCTATTGACGCAAAGGACCTCGATTAGATTTCGCCAGCCGTCTTTATCTTGAGCTTTTAATTCAATACTTCTCCATTCATCATCTACTTCACGCTTCATGGTCGTCAGCCACGTAGGCATGTGTCTTCCAACTCTTCTAGTGCATCGTGGAGCCCAGATGAAATTTGGTCAACTAATCTCTCTTGGGAAGTGCCAAGAGCATGCCTAAACCATCTCCATCTATCCCTCACCATGATCTCATCCACGTATGGCACTCGAGTTATCTCTTTTATAGTTTCGTTTCTAATCCTGTCCTGCCATTTAACTCCTAATATCCTTCTGAGGACGTTATTCTGAAATTTACAAAATCTCTTGGATATTGTTTAATTTTCATACCTCAACTCATGTCCGTAAAGTTACACTGACCTCACTAAACTGATATATAGCCTGATTTTTATATGTAGTTTCAGGCGATTTGATTTCTAAATTTTACTTAACCAGCCGTTGTCTGATTTGCTTTTTTTTTAATCTTTCATTAAACTCAATTTCTAAAGATCCTATATTAGAGATCATAGTTCCTAAATATTTAAATGATTTCACCTCATTTATACTTTCTCCTTCCAATGATATTTTACCTTCCATTGCATTCCATTCTCTTCATCTCGGTCTTTCTTCTATTCATCTTGAGCCCAACCTCCTGTGACATTTCATGCATTCTGATTGTGTTATCTTCACAAAGAAACTCAAAGTACTTTGATATATATATATATATATATATATATATATATATATATATATATATATAATATATATATATATATATAATATATATATATATATATATATATATATATATATATATATATACAATATATACAACAATAAAAACAAGAAATGCAGCCGTTTCTAGTCCACTGCAACGACAAAGGCCTCAGACATGTCCTTATTCATGTTAGGGGTTTGGCCAGTTTTCATCACCACGCTGGCAAGTGCGGATTGGTGATGACCGGAGACTTTTAACCGACTGCTCATAGCAAACCAACCGAGTACTGGTGGCCCTGACTCCTACAGCTTTGCTGATCATTGGAATGCACAAACCCTACGTAAGAGGTTTCCAAACGACCATGATAAGACTTTGCAGCCTATATTTGTGCCATTAACGCAAAATTAAAGATAAAGAATATGTTAAAATGCAATGATTTGAGGTTTGAATGCGCGTGGATGTGATGCATATACAAGAAATAAAGGACAGTTGGATGTTGTGACACAAAAGTGAAAGCAGTGTGTGCGCTGGAAAACTGAAGGACTGCCCCTTTTAGTCGCATAGTATCATTGTATAATTGTAAATCAAATAACAATGAAATGGATAAAAGTTTATTATAAATAAGATATGCTCATGTGATAGCGTATTGGATATCGACTGAATCCTCACATCACACACATCAATGGGGTTAGGTTTAAAGGTTGCCTATGAATGACAGAGGTAAGAGAGTGACAATGCCCCAGTGACAGACTATGTACACATCAGTGCCCAAGTCCCCTCTCCACCCAAGCTAGGACCAGAGAGGGTCAGACAGTGGCTGTTGATGACTCAGTAGTTAGACCTATATGCTCCCTCAAACCACCAATCCTTTGCTCGGAATGATGGTGAGGTTGCAGACACTAAAGAAACTATCGAGTTTGAGCGGGACTAGAAACCCAGGCCGGTGATCATCAAGCAAGGACATTTCCAATAGGCTACCACAAAAACTAGGTCGTTTGCCTCAGAGAAAACCTGTACCTACAGTAGGTAACCCAGGAGGATTTGAAATCACATTAATGGAATGCTTTCATCAATTATATAATAGGATTTCAAAAATATATTTCATGCATTCTACAATAAGTCAAATTTCGGGTCACCTATCGTAGCTCATTCAAGTCTCAAAGAAAGTTTTGCTGTCATATGAAAGAAATTTTGTTTTATAACTTGAATTTATATCTTGCATCCAGTTTTTTTTTTCCCCTTCAGTAAACTTATATATTAGAGGTTTTCTTGGAACATTTTATCACTCTACATACTAAACAAACAATACAATAAAAAGTATACACATTAACGACTGACGTCTGCACACTGAAACGGAAACAAAGTCGTACATACGAGTAGATACCTCAAACAGCGAGGAAACATTGTGAGAAACACAGAAAGAGGTCTCATGTTATTACACAATGAAACGTACCCAATATCATGATGCAGTTAAATCCTTCATTTAAGAAAGGTGCAGCATCTAAATACTTGGACCGTCAATGGAGTGATGTCATCAGTTTTTAATTGTATTTTAAGATAAATTTTCATTATATGACGCTAAAATCAGACTTTCTTGTAATTATAATTTAAAGTTGAAAGATTTGTTCAGAGTACGTTTTTCACACTATAATCTGTTTAAATATGTATATTTCCATAAAATATGTATGAAATTACACTTTCATAAAATAGGCGAACTTACCCTATATCAAATCAAATCAAATCTACGCTTAGTTGAAAAATTCGAAGATACTTGTATATTACTTTGTAGGGCAAAAATCCTACAAAGCTTCTCATGTAAGTCCAAGTAGTTAAAAAAAAAAAAAAAAAAAAATATATATATATATATATATATATATATATCAAATAACAGCTAGGATTTCAAGACTATTATTTTCTGATGTACCTAGTTCTAATTGCATTTCTATACAGAGAACTCGATTTACACCACCGACATCTATTCTGGTCAGTTATCTCCGAATATTTTGCCTTTGAACAGCGCTTCTGCAAAGGATCTGATGTGGAGTTTTATATTGCAGAGTCAGTTCAGAAACAGAATATACTGTAGCTCCAACATAATACTGCTAAGGGGCGTAACAGGGTTAAAAAAAGTTTGGGGGACAATGGGGTGGGTGGCGAGCCAGTTCTGTGAGGAGGAGGGGGAGTGGGGGCTGATGAGAGGCACCCAGTTTTTTTCTAAATTTGAGATATTTTTAGGGGGTTGTCAGGCATATTAGAGGAGGTAAACTAAATATGGGTGGTTTAACATTAAGCACCTGAGATAAATTATGTGTCATATGTACCGATGATATGAAATATTTGGCAAATATAGAATTTGTCAATAGCAGCGCATTATTGGTTTTCAATATATATATATATATATATATATATATATATATATATATATATATATATATATATATATATATATATATATAAATTATCTATATATACATATACATTATACACACATACATATATTTGTGTGTATAATGTATACGTATATATATTTACTATTTATATATATACACATACATTACACACACAAACATATAAATATATGTTTTGTATAAATATACTGTATATGTATATATGTAAATTACACATACAAACATTATATATATATATATATATATATATATATATATATATATATATATATATATATATATATTATATATATATATATATTATATATATATAAATTATATATATGTATTATTTATACATACATATGCATAATATATTCTTAGGAAGCTGGTCTAGCATGAGAGTGCATACTTTATTCATGTATTTCATTTGTGTATTTGAGAGATGTATAGCCATTATATAAGACATTCGTCATTCATTTGGTTGTATTTTCATTCAATTCAGTATAAGTAAATTTACGCAATTTTTAGGAATTAACTTTTTATTTCACGTAGTTTTGTTACGAAGTCATATGTAACTTGTTATAAGGTATGCTGTATGACACACACGAAGTATGAGCACGAGGGATTTCGTAATTTTTCACACATGGTTAGAAAGGGCATGAAAATTCTAGATTAAGTTTTATCTTTTTTGTAATGCTACGAGAGGAAGGTGTGCAGAGTTAACTGAGAGAGTTGCCTCGCCATGTGGCATTGGTACTTGTCTTCAACTTGACAAGTTGGCAACATAGGCGACATAAAGCCCTGCTCCCAAGCTTCCAGTCGATGTCCTGGAAGGTTCTAGTTGAATTAAATTGATATTATATAAGGGGCCTAGCAATGCACAGAAGACAGACAGAGAGAATTCCAGACTCCTAAAGCCATCGTTCCGCCAACCTTCTCTCAAGCACTTCTCAACCGTGAAAAGTGTTTTCCACTCAAGTGTACAGTGTTCGTGAAACATTGATATTTTTTGTATTTAGTTCTTTGTAAAGGGAGGTGAGTATTACATAAATTTACATTGAAGATTATTTTGTAACTGGCCTTGTGTAATTCAGTAATGTGAAGTGCATTAAAAAATTTTGCTTAACCATTCTGTAACCTTGTGAGAACCAAAAGACGTAAGTGTAACAGTTATGTAATTTTAAATTTCATAATTGTTTATTCATTAGAGTGTTTTCATTAATTGTCAAAATTAAATATTTTCATAGATTAATTTCTAGTATCATTTTCTGGTGTGTTATATTATGAGTCTCAGGTCTAGTTCACATTTAAATCTCGAGTGGATTATTTTTGGGTTTCATTCTTTTTAATTGCTGTTATTTTAATAGAATATATTTATTTTTTGAAAAGTGGGTATTATTTTGATCACCAATACTTGATACAGTACTTTGCTCGCTATCCCTGACTAAGAACCGAAGTAACAGGTTGGGTTTAGAATCGTTCACGTAAAGTAATCACCTACTTTTGTTTTGATTAATGTAAAGAGATATTCAGTGTTCATATATGTTGCCGTCTGGGAGTTGCGTAATATTCTCAGAGCTCGGATATTTTTCAAGAGTAACAGATTTACGTAAAATAATGCAGGTGAGTTTTGGAGCTGGAAAATTTACGTAATTTGCTAGTTGTAATAACATATATATATATATATATATATATATATATACACACACACACACACATATATATATATATATATATATATATATGTGTGTATATATACATACATATATATATATACATATATATTTACAGTATATATATAAATATATATAAATATATATATATATATATATATATATATATATATATATATATATAAATAAAATAGTATACTGGGAGGTAAAGTAAACTAGAAAAAATAACAAAATAAGAGTATTTGAGAGAGAGAGAGAGAGAGAGAGAGAGAGAGAGAGAGAGAGAGAGAGAGAGAGAGAGAGAGAGAGAGAGAGAGAGAGAGAGAAAATAAAATGTGACTTAAAAAGAGAAAGACGCAAATACGCAAAACACAAGCATAATTGTTGAAATTCAAAATAGAAAGGAAAACCAATTAATTTGATGAGGAAAAATACAAAATGATATAAAATAACACCATAGAATTGATGCAAAGAATTGATAAGAAAATCAGCCAAAAGGAAAAGATCAAAATTTTACTGGGAACAACGTACTATACTATTTAGTCTGTTCTTGGGCAAAGCAAGTGCAAAGTTAATGTTAGTGGAGTCATATCAAATGATTTTACAGTGAACATCGGAGTTCTCTAAGGGATTGTTTTCTCACCTATGCTGTTTATCTTTCTCATGGATTTTGTGATGCGTAGACCAGTTGGGGATGGTGGAGAAGGATTAAACTGGATTGGTAATAGGAAATTAGTCGACTTAGAATATGCTTATGACGCTGTCCTTATTTGCAGAATACCACAGGAATTGCAATGTTTGCTTACCAAAATGCATGGAATATCACAAGAGTTCAGGCCTAAGATAAATAGAAGAAAGACAGAGATAATGAGAACGGATTATGCAATGGAAGATGAAATATCATTGGAAGGAGAAAGGAATAATAGGTAGAATCATTTAAATATTTAGGAACTATGATCTCTAATATAGGGTCTCTAAGAAATCAAATCGCCTGAAATTACATATAAAAATCAGGGTATATATCAGTTTAGTGACATCTATGTTACAGTATGGACACGAGTCATGGTGTGACAATGAACACAAAATCCAACATATTTTGCAGATTTGAAAACAAAGCCCTCGGAAGAGTATTGGGGCAGTAGGTTGGCCAGGGCACCAGCCATCCGTTGAGATACTTCAGCTAGAGAGTTATCTGGTCTTTTTACTGGCCAGACAGTACTACATTGGATCATTCTCTCTGGTTACGGTTGATTTTCCCTTTGTCTACACATACACAACGAATAGTCTGGCCTATTCTTTACATATTCTCCTCTGTCTTCATACAATGAGATTACCAAAAAATTCTTCTTCACCCGAGGGGTTACTGCACTGTATTTGTTCAGTTGCCACTTTAGCTATGGTAAGCAGAAGGTCACTCCAAAATCAAACCATTGTTTTCTAGTCCTGGGTAGTGCCATAGCCTCTGTACCATGCTCTTCCAATCTCTTGGGTTAGAGCTCTCTTGCTTGAGGGTACACTCTGGTACACTATTCTGTCTTATTTCTCTTCCTCTTATTTTGTTATAGTCTTTATAGTTTATATAGGAGATATTTATTTTAATGTTGTTACTCTTCTTAAAATATTTTATTTTTCCTTGTTTCCTTTCCTTAAAAGGCTATTTTCCCTGTTGGAGCCCATGGGCTTAGAGCATCTGTTTTTCCAACTATGGTTGTAGCTGAGCAAGTAATAATAATAATAATGATAATAATGATAATCATAATAATAATAATAATAATAATAATAATAATAATAATAATAATAATAATAATAATAATAATATGGCAGGACAGGATTAGAAATGAAACTATAACTGACAATACTCGAGTGTCATAATTGTGGATGAGATCATGGTGAGGGGAAGATGGAGATTGTTTGGGGATACTTTTTGCACTCCTCAAGAGAGATTAGTTCACCAAACTTTAAACTGGGCTACATAAGACACTAGAAGAGTTGGAAGATCCAGGCCTACATGGCTGAGGACTATGATGTGTGAAGTAGGAGATGATGAAGAAGTATTGATTTAAAACCTCAAGATAGAGACGACAAGCGAAATCTAATCGAGGCACTTTTCGTCAATAGGCGTAAGAGGATGTGATAATGATGATGATGATGATTATATATATATATATATATATATATATATATATATGTCACAACCAAAATTTTCTTATATATGAAGCAAAGTACATTAAATCCATTGGAACTTTTCTATCTTATAATACAAAGGGGATAAGGTTTTGCTCTTCCCTGATATATATTAATCATAATAATAATGATGATAATAGCAATTGATAATATCAAAATAATTTTCATTATTAAGAGAAATTAAAGATGCTAATACATATAGGCTACAACCAACACGATATCTAAAGATATATCTTATACTGAGATGCATAGCTTATACATACATATATTGGTGATTACTAAACATTCATAGAAATTAAAAGTATATAACTGTTCAGCAGAGGGGGGCAATAGCTATATACAGGCAGTCAAGCCCGTTTACAAATACATTTTGTCGAGCTTCATTTGATTAAGCTATGAATTCTCTGGCTAGGGTGATGTCATGCAAGCTTGTCAGGTGATCTTGGTGTATATGACATAGGAGTATGTTGTTAAGTTGCATCTGGGTTATAGAAGTTTTCAAGAATGTCTTAAGTCTTCGTAAAACAGAAAAGAAACGCTCTGCTGAGCAGAAGCTGGCTGGAAACATCATGACTATTCTCAGCAACTTTTATACAATTGGAAACATATTCCACACTCCAGGCATCATCTCAGAGAATAGTTTCTGGCACTCAGCAATGGATTTTGACTTGTACTGTAATCCAAAAAATCCAAGTTGTAAATTTAAACTCTCAAAACAAGTTCTGGGTATCTTTTGACTATGTCAGTGTCAACAGTATCAGTGAGCAGTGAGTCACAGTTTTTGTACTTCAATAAATCTGTTGATGTGGAGTACTCATTCAGATTCAGCATAGCACCGAAAAAAGTTGGCTCTATAATTTCTTCTTCTGATGCATAGACATGCTCAGTTATAGGTGTAGAATCATGCTTATTTAACTTTTTGTCTCCTTTGTAAAGTTATTGGTTTTAATTGCAGCTTTTGCCCTTCTCTTCAGCGTGACAAAAATGTCATGAAAAACAGCACTAGTTCGAACAAACTGCAGTTGTTTTGTTGCACTGTTATCTGCCTCAAGCATGACGGATACTGTTACAGATGATCCATGTAGTGTTGCATTCAAACACTCAAGAACATCTAACACAGGAACGCTTATCAGTAAACCAAGTACTGTGAGTGGTGAGGTTAAAGCTGTGTTGAGGCCATTGGCACATTAGGCAGTTTTTGCACCCTACTCTTTGCCAGTCCTCTGCTGAGCAAAAAGAATGTTCTCATAGTTTTTCAACACAGATTTAAAAGCTGATGATCTAGTGAGAAAGTGGGTTGGGGAGGCAGACTTTAAGTGCACCAGGAGAATTTGCTTCATAATCAGATTCAGATATATCATTCAAGTACATGCTCTTAAACTTTCCAGAATCCTTGTACAGGTTTCCCAGTGGTTGTACATTATCCAGGGCATTCCTTGCCCTCTGTGATGTTTAAGACTTCCTTGGATGTAACCAAGAGAGTAGTGTGTGCACCACAATGAACATACAATGCCAGTGGCTGTGACCGTTTGACTTCTGCTTAACAGCCTATATAGTGACCAATCTTGGTGCTTGTACCATTATCATATTGGTAACGTAAGTTGGATAATGACAAATTAAACCTGATGAGAACATAAAAAAACCGTTTTCTCAGGAATTACCAGTAGTTGATTGCATCTCATACAAAGCTAGGAACATCTCCTCCACAAATAATTCCTTGTAAGCATATCTAATACAAATGCACTGCTGTTCAATCCCATGAATATCTTAAGTTCCTTCTATTATTATGCAAAATTCATGGGAATCACTGTCCACTTCCTGACATATATTATGGAGAATAGTTTTACCAATAATTCCAAGAGTTTCATATTGGATCTTAGGCCTTGTGTAGCTGATCTTCAGTTTCAACCACTTCTCAAAATCTGCATCATCTTTAACAGGTTGTTAGCCGAGCTTGAAAATTTTTATAATCCTCGTTACGTTTTGCCTGAAATTTCCATGATGTAATTGAATTGCACAATCCCTGTCTTAAACGAGCTTTCTCTGCAGTTATATGTAAATTCCATTGCACATTCACAGTTTGGTTCTGTTTATGGTATGTCAAGTTGGTGACTGACAGTTTGTGATGATTTGATTTTTCATGGCTTTGATATCTTTTAATAACTTTCTTTCGATTTTAAATCCATTGATTACTGCTCCATCAGCTTTCTTGGAAAGATAGTTCAATTTAACACTTGTTAGTTTAATACAATATGTGCACATAACATCTGATTTAACATCATATTGCAACAATGGGTAAATTTGAACCATTTTTGTAGAAATTACAACCCTTTCTTGTTTATAACTAGCACAGGAATTATATGTGCCTCTGGCTGAAATGGCTCAATAGGAATTGGAGTCTCAGTATGTCTCAATGCAGATGCATTAAAGCCTGTTGGGACTGGAGGCTGATCTGGGCCTGGCAGTTGTGCTGGGTTTGATGGTATTGTTGGGAATGGCAGTTATGCAGGGCCTAGTGGTTCTGCTGGGCCTGGCAGATGTACTTGGCTTGGAGTGTAACTGGCTTGAAGGTTATGCTAGGTCTAGTGGTTGCACTGACTTTGGCCCTGGCAGTTATGTTTGGCCTGAAGGTCATGCCAGACATGTCAATTTTGCTGGGCTTAGATTAGCATCTCTTGTTTTCACTGCTTTCTTAGGACTAAAAGACTTGAATATCGATATTCTGCAAAATCATAAAAAAATAATAATTACAATAAGAGCCAAGGAGCAACACTGACCGGTTAGTCTCCAGGCTAGCATAGTAGTAAGGCTTTTGCCTAGCATTTCATAGCAAAAAACGATCTCAGCCCGGGACTGAGTTTAAGCTGTCTACTGGGGATGGCACTACTGTGTTTGGGCACCCGAGTGGGGGGTTGGGAGGCAGCCGATTTGGTGTGCATCTATTCTGATGATACTGAAACTGAAACCAGACACCTAGCTTTATGGATTTCAGAGACAGTGCAAGCTCGTTTACTGGGATACTGAACACTCATATCAGTAAAAGATTTCACTAGAGTATATTACAGACAGTGGCCTACTTTATAAGAGTACCATGAAGTACTAATTATTATTATTATTATTATTATTATTATTATTATTATTAGCAAAGTCACAAGCCTAGTTGGAAAAGCAAGATGCTATAAGTCCAAGGGCTCCAACAGGGAAAAATAGCCCAGTGAGGAAAGGAAATAAGGAAATACATAAACGATATAAGAAGTAATGAGAAATAAAAATAAAAATATTTTGAAAACATTAACAACATTAAAACAGATATTTGATATATAAACTATAAAATGACTTATGTAAGCCTGTTCAAAATAAAAACATTTGCTGAGAGTTTGAACTTTTGAGTTTCTACTGATTCAATTACTCGATTAGGAAGATCATTCCATAACTTGGTCACAGCTGGAATAAAACTTCTAGAATACTGTGTAGTATTGAGCCTCATGATGGAGAAGGCCTGACTATTAGAATTAACTGCATACCTAGTATTACGAACAGGATAGAACTGTCCGGGAAGATCTGAATGTAAAGGATGGTCAGAATTTTAAAAAAAAAAATATGCAACATGCATAATGAACTAATTGAACGACGGTGCCAGAGATTAATATCTAGATCAGGAATTAGAAATCTAATAGACCCTAAGTTCCTATCTAACAAATTAAGATGAGAACCAGCAGCTGAAGACCAGAGAGGAGAACAACACTCGAAGCAAGATAAAATGAAAGAATTAAAACACTTCAGAATAGATTGATCACCAAAAATCTTGAAATACTTTCTCAATAAGCCAATTTCTTGTGCAATTGAAGAAGAGACAGACCTAATGTGTTTCTCAAAAGTAAATTTGCTGTCGAGAATCATACCTAAAATTTTAAAAGAGTCATACAAAGTTAAAGAAACATTATCAATACTGAGTTCCAGATGTTGAGGAGCCACAGTCCTTGGCCTACTTACAATCATATCTTGAGTTTTGTTAGGATTTAACTTCATCCCCCATAATTTGCACCATGCACTAATTTTAGCTAAATCTCTATTAAGGGATCCAGCAACCACAGATCTACATTCAGGAGATGAAATTAATGCAAAGAGAGTAACATCATCTACATATGCAACAAGCTTCTTTTCTAGACCAAACCAAATGTCATGAGTATATAGTATGAAAAGTAATGGGCTAAGAACACTACCCTAGGGAACACCACATATCACATTACCATACTCACTATGGTGCCCATCAACAACAACTCTTTGCGATCTATTACTTAAAAATTCAATAATGATGCTAAGAAACGACCCACCTTCTCCCAACTGTTTGGGTTTGAAAATAAGGGCCTCATGATTAACACGGTCATAGACAGCACTAATTTCAAGGCCAATCATATGAACTTCCTGACCGCAATCAAGGGATTTCTGCACAGCATTGGAGATTGTAAGAAGGGCATCACATGCTCCAAGGCCTTTAAGAAAACCAAATTACAATCTAGGGAACACCTTCAGCAAACCCATCAAGACGTTTTGCCAAAAGACGTTAAAAAAATTTAGATAATTTGAGAGTTATGGAAATTAGGTGGTAATCAGTGGGACTTGAGCTACCACAAACACATTTACATAGTGGAGTAACATTACCAATTCTCCAACAAGTGCTAAAAGCTCCTCTTCTTGCTAACTTGCTCAAAATAACAGATAACTTTGGAGCTAAGAAATCTACAGTCTATAAAAAACAAAGGAAAAACACCATTTGGGTCTACACCTCCATAAGCATCAAGATCCATTAAAAGAGCTTTAATCGAAAAGCTAAACTAGTTAGTTTAGCCTCAGGAAAACAGGAATGAGGAAGTTCAAGTTTTTCATTACTCTGCTTGCTGTCAAACACATCTGCCAAAAGGGTTGCCTTTTCCTTTGGACAGTGAGTGACGGGGCCATCTGGTTTAAATAAAGGAGGAACTGTTGCATCTACACCAAAGAGTGCAGATTTAAGGGTAGTCCACCACTTATGGTCCTGGGCTATACCAAAAAGGGGTTCTTTTATGGTTAAATTGTATTCTTTTTCAGTTGAAGCATAAACTCTCTGAGCAAAAGCTCTAAGTTGAGTATAGTTATTCCAGGTAAAATCTGATCTGTTACCCTTCCAAAGATGATAGGCCTCCTGCTTCTCCAAATAAGCACGTCTACAATCATCATTGAACCATGGTTTGTCCTTCACTTGGTACCTTAGTACACGAGAAGGGATACGCCTGTCAATTATGTTGACTAGATTCTCATTCAAAGTGACTACATGATCAACACTAACACACAATTGTGACCAATTCAAGCCCAAAAGATCATGCAAAATCCCATTCCAGTCTGCTTGAGATTTCATATAAATCTTACATGAGTAAGATACACCAGGGACAGGCTGCTCGGTCTTCACAACTAATGAAATCACGACATGATCAGATGTCCCAACCGGAGAACCAACCTTACTTGTTATAACACCAGGGTAGTTGGTGTATACGAGGTCCAAGCAGTTACCTGACCTGTAGTTAGCCTCACTTATGATTTGCTCACACCCTGATTTAGAGGCAAAATCTAAAGCTCTTCACCTGTTTATTTCACCTTAATTCACGCCCGATAAAACTTATTTGTTTTATTTGTTTAATGAGATATTATAAAACGTCATACAAGAAATCTTGCTTATGTGGGTATTGGGTATGTGCACGGATGATGGATATTCATAGGAAAAGAAATGCAGAGAAAGTGGCCTGTTGGTTAACATATAGCCAGCCTTGTAGGGAAGGAAATATGGGCCATAAAAAAGGAGAAAAACCAGAGTTTCTGAATATAATATCCAAAAAATCCTTATTTACTTCGGTTATATTGCCGATAGCAATCTAATCTAAAATCGCTGGTTGATAGAGAAAAATATATTAATATTCTAGCCAAAATGGATAAAAAAATAGAGTAAATAAGAATTGCTGGAAAATACATACCAGAGGCAAAGAACTTGAGTATTGGGGGCACCATCTGATGTTTATGCACTAAATATTAGAGTGAATAAATGAAATGTGAATTGTTCAAAGCCAAATGAAGACAATAGAGCGATATATATATATATATATATATATATATATATATATATATATATATATATATATACAGTATATATATATATATATATATATATATATATATATATATATATATATATATATATAATGTCAGGAACATCACCTACTAAGTAGTTAACCCATATTCCAATCCGGGATGAAGATATGTGCTTTTATTGATATTAAAAGTTTATAAGACAGCTAACGCTGGAAATGTGCAGTTACTAGTAAACTGGAGGGCTAATACCTTTTTGTGCAAATCTTCTGATGCGAAAGGCGTATATCAATAAAATATAAATTAATTCTATAGATAAATGCATAATTATCATTATTATTAGCTAAGCTACAACTCCAGTTGGGAATGGAAAAGCAAGAAGCTATAAGCCTAAAGGTTCCAATAAGGAAATATAACCCCATGAGAAAAGAAAATAAGGAATAAAGAAGCTATATATGAGGAGTAATTAATAAAGAACATAAAAACCTTAAGATCTGTAATAACAACTTTGTTAAACATAGAGACATTCGCTGCATGAGCTGAAATTCCACAGATTCAATTACCTGATTAGGAAGATCATTTCACAATCTGGTCACAGCTGGAATAAAACTTTTAAAATACAGGGTAGTAAAGAGGCAAGTTAGAACCAAGGTTTATATATGTATTTAGACCTTGGTTAGAACTAACTGCATACCTAATACTACGCAGAAGATGGTACAGTCTGGGAGAATCTGAACGCAAAGTGTGGTCAGAATTATGAAAAATCTTTTGCAACATGCATAAGAAATTTAATAAACCAGGAGTTTTTGTCCATCAAATTAAGATGAGATTCCGCAGCTAAATACCACACAGGAGAACAATACTTGAAACAAGGCTGTATGACAGAATTAAAACACTTCTTCAGAATAGATTGATCACAGAAATCTTTAAATACTTTCTCAATAAACGATATCTTTTTGTTTCTCAAAAGTAAATTTGCGATAGATAATCACACCAAAAATTGTTAGTGAATCATTTTCAATACAAAGATCTGGATGTTGAGGGCCCACTGTCCTCGATCTACTTACAATCATACTCTGAGTTTTGTTCGGGTTCATGCCCCATAACTTTCATCATGCACTAATTTTAGCTAGATCTCTATTAAGAGTTTCAGCAACCCCAGATCTACACTCAGGCGATAGAAATGATGCAAAGAGAGTGACATCCTCTGCATATGCAACGAGCTTGTTTTCACAACGAACGAACTCATTTACACATCCAACTGATAACTAATTATACTAATAGCGTCTAGGGAACTGTATGAATACTGTTGTAGCCTATAATATGTTTGCCTTTCTACAATAATCATTATAAGATGTTTTTTTAAAAAGTTTGGAAAATTATAATAATATTTTATTTGTATGTACTCCTGGATACTGGTAGCTTAAAATCAGCTGATGACATAGCTGAGTGTTCACATTTTCTCAGCTGACCGTGCACAGAAAAAAAGGTTGATTTATTTTATACAGTTATTCTTCGAATAGGCTATTTATTATGAAAATATGCCAATAATAAATAAGGTAAAAACAGTTTTACTACATGTATGTAAATAAATGTACAGTAAATGAATATATACATCTCAGACCTAATGATCTTACAAAGCCGCCACCCGGACACGACTCTGGTTATCTGGAATTGGTATCCATTATTGCAATGTTATATGCTGTATGTATAAATATATATATATATATATATATATATATATATATATATATATATATATATATATATATATAAATATATATATATATATATATATATATATATATATATATATTATTAAACAGTATATATATATATATATATATATATATATATATATATTATACATATATACTACATACATATGTGCTGTATATATATATAGTTATATGTATATATATATATATAGTTATATGTATATATATATATATATATATATATATATATACATATATATATATATGTATATATATATATGTGTGTGTGTGTGTGTGCAAATATTGATATATTTATAAAAAAAAATTTGGCGGATAGGTAAGATGGGTGAAAGAAGAATGAGGGCAGTTAGCTAGCTAACCATGATAGGAAAGAGTTCGAAAAGTGAAGTATTAGTAAGAATAATGTGAAGTATGGTTAAGTCACAATTGTATTTATATAAGGTACATTATTCTTGCTACGGTCTTAAAGTTAGCATTGTACTAATAGCATAATAATGACCCGGCAACATATTAAAGTAGTAAATTATATGAAATATTTTTCATTATCCATTCATAGTTTAATTCTATTAAGATGAGGTTGCAATTTTCCATACAATAAAATTAACTCTTGTAATTATAATTTACAATTTATTGACAGCAAATTCTACTAATTACATTTTCTACTGGAACATTTTTATTAGTAAAATTTGAGCTTCTTCACGACGAACGCACAGAGATGATCATTAAGAGGCATCAATAAATACTTCAATCGCTCAGTCGATGTTCTTTGTTTTATCACGTTCCAAAAAGATTTGAAAAAGCTCTCTCTCTCTCTCTCTCTCTCTCTCTCTCTCTCTCTCTCTCTCTCTCTCTCTCTACTCTGATGAAATCCTGAGCTAGCCATTACATATAAGAAGGAAAATCTGTCACTGACAGAGTGCTGAAGAATGCATAATATCTCTCACCTAGTATAAGACATCAAATCTTTATTGTAAAGAGCTGAATAAGACAAAAAGTTTCTAAGAGAAATCTTCATGTAAGCCATTCACAAGTTTTTTTAATTCTTGGAATAAAACCTTTTCTGATAATGTCTGCTGACTTATGAAAAAATTAAACTTGTTCCTTTACAATAAAAAGTATATAGAGTTCTCAGGGCTGGCTATTAGGGTAAAATCCTCTTTGAATTGAAAGTAATACATTATAGGCCTAAAATATATGAGATATCAATCACGTATATATTCATTCATAACAAAATATGCATAGGTTTGTATCGAGATACATGCGAATATCAGGCAATTCGGTATATATAAAATCATACTTAATATTCATAATGCTACACGTGGATATGTAAATGCATCTTCTGAAATAAATTCTGACAAAAATACAATTTTAAAGATAATCTAATCACCACCTGGGAAGTAGGCTAAATCAATATCATCCCCAGAGGCCAGTGAGCCATCGTGCAAAGCGTTCCTAAAATGTCAAAATACATTTTAATCTTACATCAACTATAAATATTCATTTTATACGGACATCCTAAAACAAAGACATTCGCAATATTCGCACACACTAGCACACACACATTATATATACTGTATATGTGTACATATATATATATATATATATATATATATACACATACTGTAGGTATATAAACATACTGTATGTACTGTATAAGCACTATCATATACACGCACACACACACATGTATATATATATATATATATATATACATGTGTGTGAGTGTGTGTATACATACATATATAAATATATATATATATATATATATATATAGATAGATAGATAGATATATATATATACGCGTGTTTGCAAATGTAAGTTATTGAAATGTACCTTAAACCATTATGATTTTATTTGAAGCACTTAATGTCCCTATTCATATTTTATTTTATTCCGATACGTAACGCTTAATAAAAAAAACATCAGAATCAAACTTTTATCTACATTACCCATTTCCAAAAGAACAGGTCCACCTCTAAAAACAGCTTCATAAAAACGCTCTCTCTCTCTCTCTCTCTCTCTCTCTCTCTCTCTCTCTCTCTCTCTCTCTCTCCAAAAAAGAGCCCCACCTCCCTCTCTCACTCTATAAATATCATCCTATTCTCCAGGGAAATGGGTATTTCTCTTCTAAAGAGAACTCTCTCTCTCTCTCTCTCTCTCTCTCTCTCTCTCTCTCTCTCTCTCTCTCTCTCTCTCTCTTTCTCCTGCTAGAGGTCATTGGCATGCATTGGAACGTCAATATTCTGTAGCCTTGACGGCTAAAGCTTAAAATGTATTATGCAACTCTGTTTTGTTCCTATCAATTCTTTATTGCAGGATTCTCTATCAATAAACTCTTCTTTGACATGCAATGAAAAAAATAATGTACATAGGAATAATATATATACACGCACACACGCACACACACATATATACACACAGACACACACACATATATACATCTATATAAATATATATATATATATATATACATATATATATATATATATATATATATATTATGGCTGGCAAATTACATAACCTCCTGAATTCTAAACTCACCTTTTTGTTTTAAAATAAATCTGTTACACTTGAATACTACCCGACCTCTGAGAAATTATAAAGCTCCCAGTTGGCATTCTACAAAATCACTGAATATTCAAAGGTCTCTTACGGATACTCAAAACAGAGTAATTATTATCAAGAGCTATTCAAAACAACCTCTTACTTCGATTCTTAAAAAGGGATACGAGAGAGCTCTGTAAGAAATACTGGTGATCGAAATAATACACACTTTACAAAAATAAATATATTCTATAAAAAGTTACAACACTGAAAAAATTTACACCAAAAACTAAAACACTCGAAATATTAAATCTTAACAAAATCTTAGCCTAAGACAAGAAATTAATATTCATACAATTACTTGTTTCACTGGAAATTAATTTATAAAAATATCAAATCTTGATAACTAATGACAATAGTTAAACTTTCACACTGTAATGCTTAAAATCTTAAAGAAATTACATAAAAGTGACTGATAAACTTAAGTGTTTTTAGCTCACACAAGGTTCTTGAGTGATTTAAGCTTACTCAAGGTTCCCGACCAGATAGCAATATAAATACACTTCACTGTTTTAACCTATTTCTTACAGGGCCAATTACAAAAATTAATATAATACTAGCACATACAATAACACAATAAATTTGAAATCACCTTCAAAGTTTCATAAATGTTTGAACACACTACACATGATTTATGTTTGGTTAAAACTTATTCACTTTGGGGAGGGCACATACTCGAGGCACTTGAGGAGAGAGGATGTTGGCTCTTTCAAAGGGACAGGCTGGTTCTCTTCTGCTGTTATGCATTCCTGGGGGCGTATATATATATATATATATATATATATATATATTATATATATATACATATATATATATATATATATTGACTTAATTACTCTAGATACTTCTAGGTCAGAGTGTCTAGAAGCTTGGGGACAGTGCCGAGCAGCGTAAGGTTGCCAACAATCACGTATTAGACGAATACCAATGCACAAGCGAGGCAGCTCTCTCTCAGCTAACTCTGCCCACCTCTGTCCTCGAAATAATGAAAAAAAAAAAGATAAAACTAACTCTGAGTTTTTCAAGAACATTCCAAACACATGGAAATATAACAATTGCGTAATCTCCCACAAACATGACGCAATACCTTATAAAACAAAAAAACAAAAAAAAATTTAAATAAGCCCTTGTTCATACCTCGTATGGTTCATACAGCATACTTAGAGTACATAAGACTGTAACAAAATACGTGAAATAAAAAGTTAATTCTTAAAAATAACGTAAATTTACATATACTGACTGGAATGAAAAATACAATTACATGAACGATGAAAGTCTTACGTAATTTACATACAAATACTTAAACCTACAAGAGAGGAACTCACCTTACAAGCTGGTTATATAACTCTTAAATACACAAATGAAATACATGAATAAAATATGTACTCTACAAAAACCAGCTTCGTAAGAATATATATATACACACACACACACACATATATATATATATATATATATATATATACACACACACACATTTATATACACACACATGGTAGTAAACGGTGATTTTGAGAGCATCGAGCAAAGACATACCATTTGTATATTTCTATGTAGTTCCTTCCTAATTACAACGTTCCCTGTTAGCAACTTCATAATTCGAAAGCAGTTTATTTCACCTAAATAGTATATCTTGTAATCACATCTAGCTGACGTCTTTAGGTAAAAATCGATAATTGATATGTATAAACGTGAATATTTCTAGATTACATCATAAAAACATATTTTGTCGAAATATTATTGTTTTTTGAGGGGGAGTTTGATAATTCATACACTGATTATTGCATCAGCGCTAATGCTAATTAACACTTTGTCTATCGACATCCAATAATGAAGCCATTCTTATTAATCGCAACAGCGCAAGTTTTCATGAAGATTCCATGGTAAGAACAGTTTCCGGATCTAATAATGAAAGAAAAATAGCGACAATAGCAACAACATTAACGCCAGCTACCCCCTAATAAATACTTCTCAACTCTAGAACGAAGAATATAATCACTTTACGGAAATAGTGAAAAGTCGCATTATCATTAGGGGTTAACTGGTCTTGGGGTTCATCCGCAGACAGATTATTGTTAACTTTAGGATTTATAAAACTTCTTGTAAAACAAAAAAACATAATTTCTAATTAAATTCTGGAAACTATAAAATGAGTTCAAGTAATGTCATTAAAATGAAACCAGCTTAAGATTTAGTTACAGTTTTATTAGGAGAAAATGCGTGCGTGCGTGCAGATTGCCTGGCCCTCTAAGACAATCAGTCATAGCCCCCAAATAGTAGGAAATACTTTCTTGCTACTGATTGTACGTCGAAAAGGGAACCTTATTTCAATGAGCTGGGAAAGAAAGAAAACACTTTTAACTGATGAGCTTACGTGCGCACATACTCCAATTTATATTTAGATGTTATAATCTGTTCCACATAATTACTACATTCTATCAGTTCCAAGGACATAACTCAAATTTATGTAGAGAGAAAAAAATTATAGCAAACAAACGTACATAAAACAGACCCTTTCATCATGGATTATTGAAGATGTTCGTTCATGGAGTTCATATAAACGTCTATAAACGTACAAAAAAAAAAAAGGAGAAACCAAAGAAAAAAGAAATATAAGACATGAATCTGTCGTAAAATAATAAACCTGCCAACTTCCTCATGCAGAGGACATTCTGTCACACGCCATCATTCCTCCTTCAGCACTTACCAACTTCGTCCAGTCCAGGTCACCCTGCCTAAACTAATAAAGTTTTTCCGTCATCCACTTCCACTGCTGAGAGAGAGAGAGAGAGAGAGAGAGAGAGAGAGAGAGAGAGAGAGATGCCATTTTGGTAATATAATTGTACCTAAAATCAAATAAATGACATCTCTCTCTCTCTCTCTCTCTCTCTCTCTCTCTCTCTCTCTCTCTCTCCATGTACATGTAAAGAATAAAAATAAAGTGGTCATCCAATTACTGAAAATTATCACAGACGCTTATTAGGAATGAACGGAAAATGAAGCAATTTTTGTTATATGAATAGTGTAGATGATTTTTCGTTTCTTGTACGAATTTTCCTTTTTAAAACTATCTGAAGTTAAAATAACAAATAGAATGGTAATCGTTACTATAATCAAGAATAAGATGATAAATAAAAAAAAAAAAATAAAAAAACACCCTTCAAGAAATAAGTGATGAATTGTCAGTGGCTACTTTTTGCTTAGTAAGGGTAGAAGAGACTAGCTAGGGTAAGCAGCTCTTCTAAGTAAAGGAGAATCAAACCTAAACCATTGTTCTGTAGTCTTGGGTTGTGCCATGGCCTTTGTACCTTAGTCTTCCACTGTCTTGGGTTAAAGTTCTCTTGCTTGAGTGTATAATAAGGCACACTCTTCTGTTTCCTTATTGCCTTTCCCCACTGAGCTATTTTCTCTGCTGGAGCCCTTGGGCTTAAATCACCCAGCATTTCCAGCTAAGGTTGTAGCTTAGCAAAGTATCATTATCATATCATGCCAAGTATTTTATCTTTTTATATTGTAAAACACGTGCAAGGTAACGTAACAAACACTATTGGAAAAGCAAGATGCTACGGGCCAAAGGGCTCCTACAGGGAATGCAGCCAAGTACGGAAAGGAAATGAAAATGATTTTCAACCACCTGATTAGGAATATCACTCCACAATCTGATCACAGCTGTATAACACTTCTAAAATACTTTATAATATTGAGCCTTTTGCTGGAGAAGCCAAGACTGTTAGCTTTAACTGCTTACCTAGCACTACCTGTAGATTGGTGTAGTCTGAGAACATCTGAATGCAAAGAATGATCAGAATTATTAATAAATTCTTGTGCAGTAGGCACTAACAAAATTATGGTACCAGAGATTAATATCCAGATTAAGGATATGGAGTCTACAGGAAGTTTTGTCAAACCAATTACGAAGAGAGTCAGCACCTGAAAACCAAGCAGGGGAATTAAAAAAAATATTCTTCAGGATATATCTTACCAAAAATCTTAAAATACGTTCTCAATATGCCTATTTTTATGTATTTACTAAAGAAACAAACATGACGTGTTCCTCAAAAGTAAATCTGCAATCAAGAATAACACCTAGAATTTTGAATGAATATTATATAATTATATAGTTAAAGGCATGACATTGTCAAAGCAACGATTTAGATTTAGAGGAGCCACTGTCCTACTGCCCTTAACATACTTATATCCATGCTTTTAGTTTTGTTCGCGTTTTTGTTCATCTCTTATGATTTGCCCTATGAACTAATTTAGAGATTCAACTAACACAGGTCTACATTCAGGGGATCCAATTATGGCAAAGAGAGTAACATTATCGGCCTATGCAACACGCTTGTTTTCTATGCCAAACCACGTAACATGCCCATATGATATGAAAAGTAATGAGCCCAGAACACTATTAGGGTAATTTCGATAATGATGCTAGGAAAACACCCTCTTACTCCCGTCTGTATAAGTCTAAAAACAGGGCCCCATGATTAACATGACAAAAAGCAGCACTAAAATCAAGGCAAATCATACGAATTTATTGACCAAGATCAAGGGTTTCCTGCACAGCATTGGAGATTGTAAGAAGGGCATCACATGCTTCAAGGTTTTTGTGGAAGGTAATCTGCAAATTAGGAAATAGATGATTACCTTCAGTATACCTATCTAAACGTTTTGCCAAAAGATATTCAGAAACTTTAGATTATTATTATTATTATTATTATTATCATTATTATTATTATCATTTGCTAAGCTACAACCCTAGTTGGAAAAGAAGGATGATATAAGCCCAAGGGCCCCAACAGGGAAAATAGCCCAGTGAGGAAAGGAAACAGGGAAAAATAAATTATTTTAAGAACAGTAACACCATTAAAATATACTGTATATATTTCTAATATAACTACAATCACTTTAACAAAACAAGAGGAAGAGAAATTAGATAGAATACTGTGCCAGAATGTACCCTCAAGTAAGAGAACTCTAACCCAAGACAGTGGAAGACAATGGTGCAGAGGCTATGGAACTACCCAAGACTAGAGAACAATGGTTTGATTTTGGAGTGTCCTTCTCCTAGAAGAGATGCTTACCATAGCTAAAGAGTCTCTTCTACCCTTACTAAGAGGAAAGTACCCACTGAACTATTACAGTGTAGTAACCCCTTGGGTGACGAAGAATTGTTCAGTAATCTCAGTGTTGTCAGGTGTATGAGGAGAGTGGAGAATCTGTAAAGAATAGGCCAGACGATTCGCTGTATGTGTAGGGAAAGGGAAAGTGAACCGTACCCAGAGAGAGGGATCCAATGTAGGACGGTCTGGCTAGTCAAAGTACCCCATTACTCTTTAGCGGTAGTATCTCAACTGGGGGCTGGATGATATGGAAGTTATGGTTATTGGGTGGTCATAAGCAAATAAAGAGCTACAATAGAGCCAATACAAACACGTTTACTAATGGAGTACCATTATGAACTCTCCAAGAGGGGATAAAGAACCTCTCCTTACAAACTTACAAAAATAACAGAAAAACTTGAAAAAAAATACTCCGTTTTCTTTAAAAGAAAAAAGAAAAATGTCACTTGCTTCAAAACCTCCATAAGTATCAAGGTCCAATAGAAGTGTTTTAATTTCATGGTACTAAAAATCTAAACTAGTTTGCTTAGCCTCATGAAAAAAGTAATGAGGAAGATTGAATTTCACATTACACTGTAGTGTCAAACACATAAGCCAACTTGTTTGCCTTTTCTTTAGAGTGAGTAACAGAGACATCTGGTTTAAGCAAAGGAGGAACTGTTGAGTCTACACACAAACAAGTGCAGATTTACAGGTAGCCCACCATTTATGTTTCTGGGCTATACCAACAAGGTTTTCTCTTATGGTCAAGCTGAATTCCTTTTCTGAATTGAAGCATAAACTCTGAGAAACACCTCTTAACTTATTATAGTTATTCCAATTCAAATAAGATCTATTACTTTTCCAAAGATAATATGCCTTTCGTTTCTCCAAACAAGAACGGCTACAATCCTAATTAAACCAGGGTTTGTCTTTGATTTGGTAATTCAGCGTATGTGAAGCACACGATAAGGAATACACCTATCAAGTATGCTGGCCAGATTCTCAATTAGGTTAACAACAGGTTCAACCACTTAACACAATTATGACTAATTGAAATTCAGAAGATTATTCAAAACGCCATTCCAGCCAGCTCGAGATTTTATATATTTCTTATAAGTGGATGACATCACGGCACGATCAAACGTCCCGGCCTGCAGGATCAATGTATAATAGTTCAAAGTATTTACCAATCTTATGAATATCCTCACTTATGAAGCAAAGTCAGAAGTTCTTAAGTCATGGCAATCAGTAAAAGAAACAAAATTTAACCATTTCTTATTTAATCATTGAAATAACCAACATGTATAAAAGAGGCCTTTCTATCATATTTCATCTTATCCATAGCGGTAAGACAATTTGAAGATAGAATCACCCGTCTTGATTCCGATAGATGGGACACAATAAAGTTGTTATGCCTGCCACAAACTTTCATGATCAGAATTTCAGGACATCCACATTTATAGCAGGACTTTGAGAAATTAGGTACTGTCTTAATATGTACTGCAATCCTTCTTACCCTAGGAATGGTTTCCCGTTTCAAAATTATTGATTTCTTAAAAGCCTGGAATAAGCCACTAAAGCAAGTGCCTCCTCTTAGGAAACCGAAGTTTCTGAACGTAATATACGTTACTGTCTGGAGGTAGCTGTAAGGTCTCCAATATTGTCATGTAGTCCACAAATATTGCAATACACTACATGACACTGACGGAGTCAGGGATGCATTGGTCCTGGATTTTGTTCAACAGCTCTAAACAGAATAAGAATTAAAACAAAATATGAATACGATATCTGTGAATGAACAAAAGACAAAGAATAAAGACTACATGCATGTAATACAGAAAAAAACAAAAACACAGGTTCGAATCCTGACCAGCCTGGGAATTTTTAGCATTCATAATCCCACTTGGGAGTCATCTCCACAGTATGGTTATCTAATTATGACTCAGTTACCTGAAGGTTGATATTAAATATATCTACTGATTTATCTACTTATCCATACATATACATATATACATATATACAGAGTATGTATATCTATGTATATATATCTATATATACATATATACATATATATATATAATGTGTGTAAATATATATATATATATATATATATATATGTAAATATAAATGTATCAACGCATCCACCTTTGAAAAAAATATATGAAACAATTGATTAGCGCTATATTAGTCTTAACAGCGTCGTTAGCTAACGAAAATAATAGTTCGATTACAGTTTCTAATTTTAGTTTGTTAAAAAAAAAAAAAAAGTAATTCAATTCACGATATTGAACCAATTTCAATAAAGGAGTCACAGTAAACGTGGACATTCATGAATGTCAGAAAAGGCAGCAACGTTGGAGTATTTATACTAATTTGCTCAGTCACAAAGAGAATATCTAAACAATACTTAAAACAGCTTTGAGGAGTAACCGTTAACAATCTTAGAAGAATAATCTTCACATGGTGGTATGAAATTCATAGGTTAATTAAAAAAAAAAGCATCAAATCACCCTTTCATGTAAAATCTATTTTGAATAAAAAAAAAAAATACACTTCTTCCTTACTTCTTCTTCTTCTTACATAGAGAGAGAGAGAGAGAGAGAGAGAGAGAGAGAGAGAGACTTCTAGGGCATTGGTTGAAAACATGTTTAGTGAGAAAAAATTAAATATCTTCTTAATTAGTTGGCAAAATGTTTCAGCCACCAATGTGTTTCCCAGGGTGTGGTAAAGTCACTTTCTAAAAAGGAATCAATCAATTAAACACCGAAGCGAAAGTCAAAAGCAATCCAAAGTTCGTACTCAATGACATTCAATTCGAACTGTCTAATATTGAGGTGTTGACAACATAACAGAAACCCGGCAACCTTTTCCAAGACAAGAAAGAGAGGTCAGTGACACCTTAAGGGACGACGACTGCCATCTGTTATTCCCAATGGAGGGAGGGTCAAAGGTCAACACTAATACTTTCCAGAAGATCTAATTGAAACGACATGTTATGCCTCTGGCTGATCATTTGCTTGTGTTACTAGTCGGTGGATAATAATAATAATAATAATAATAATAATAATAATAATAATAATAATAATAATAATAATATCTTCCTAGTGCGTAATAGAGTTTGCGGCAAGGACTATTTTATCATGCTTATATATAGTTAGTGATCATCAAATCATTTAAATTCAAACAAAAATAAGAATTTGCAGTGCAAGATTTAGTATTCGGAAGCGATAAAAAAAAATTTTCTCTCTCTCTCTCTCTCTCTCTCTCTCTCTCTCTCTCTCTCTCTCTCTATATATATATATATATATATAT
>NC_090725.1:242048808-242073808 GCF_036898095.1 Palaemon carinicauda | reverse complement strand
GAGAGAGAGAGAGAGAGACGTTAAATACCGTTAAATGCGAAAACGAATATAAAAGATTCAATCACTTCATTCAAAAACTCATTAATTTCATTATCACAGGAAAACTTTAACGCTGCGACGATTCTCAAGATCTGTCCACAAAAAGTATAACGAGGCTGAGATTTCCAAAGGCCCTTTTATCTCCTCGTGTAAAAAGCCACGGTATACAATCGCTATTGACAGAAATACACGAATGTCTACACAATTTTCTTTTCGCCTAGTCAAGATAGTCAATAAACATTTCGGTGTATTATATATTAGTTGTAATTAAAAAAAATTAATAACTATCCACAGGTAGTATATTGAACCAGGCACCAATCTAAGATACTACCGCGAGAGAGTTATCGGGACCTTCGAGTAGGCAGATACTACAACATTGCATCCTTCTCTGGTTACGGCTAATTTTTCCTTTTCCTACAGCGAATAGCCTGGCATATTTGTTACACATTCTCCTCTTTCCCTATGGTTAGCACCTCTTTTATGAGAAGGAAACTCCAAAATCAAATCAATGTTTCCTAATCTTGGGTAGTGCCATAACCTCTGTACCCTAGTATTCTATCTTCGAATAGTGTTCTCATTTTCAAGATCATCATTACTTTCCATCCTTCAGTTGAAGTGACTGTTCTGAAGTAAATTAAGCCTTCCATGGTGGGTCGGCTCCGCCATGTTGACCAATTCAATATGAAATTTTTGTCTTTATTTAATGAGCTACATTTTTATTTTCTCTACATGTAGTCGTGTGCATAGTGTCTATATTATCATTATCGTTAAGTTTGTTTTCAAGAATGACGAGACCTTTTCATTGTTTTAATACTTATTCTGTCTAGAGATTAAACATAATACAGCACGTCATAGACTTCGACAGTCTCCTCTGATGTATTGTATTATTCGTTGACAGAGCAATATTAGAAACGTCATAGTTGCTTTCAGACAGTATGATATTCTATTATACTATGAAACTTTAGTTTCTCAAATGTGGCACTTATTTGAGCTCCTTATTCCGAGTTTTAAGAAACCAATGATTTTGAAACAGGATAACCTTCCCAGGGTATGATGATTCATGTTAGGACCGAATATCCCTCCCCGCAAACGGCCGGCTATGAATATGGATGCTATGAGTTTCAGGTCATAAAAGTTTGTGGCAGGCACAACAGCCTTTACTTGTACTACATTTATTGGAATCCAGACTTGTATCATTCTCTCTTTGATTATCTTCTTACCACTATGGCTAAGATAACAAAATATGATAAATAGGCTGATGAGCTCTGGATTTTGCCTGTATGAAGCTGCAAGAAAAATCACAAATGAGGCTACTCACAAGTCTGGTAATTGCCATGACTTGTTATACAATACACCATGTCCCTTGGTGTAATAACAAGGATGATTGGTCTTTCAGTTTGGACTTTTGATCATGCCCTAGTCTCATTAGTAATCACGATTGAGAAGCCTGTCCCTGGTGAATCATACTAATTAGATATATATATATATATATGTAAAATCTCAGGAAAACTGGAGTGATATATCAAGTGAAATTTTCATATTTGAATTGGTCACAATTGTATAAAGGGGCTGAGCCTGTTGTTTTCTTAAATGAAAATCTGGTCTGGTCAACATAATTGATAAACGTATCACTTCTCGTGTGTTAAAATACAAGTGAAAGACAAACTTTGGCTCAATGATTATTTTAGACATGCTTATTTGGAAAAACAGGAGGCTTATCACTTTTGGAAAGGTAAGAGATCAGATTTCACTAGGAATAACGATATTCAGCTAAGAGCTGTTGCTCAGAGATTATACTTCAACTGGAAAGGAATGCATGTTGCACAAGTTTCTTCCCAATTCAAATCATCCATTACAATTAGATCTCCCCAGACTGTACCATCCTGTACCATAGGTATGCAGTAAATTCTAACAGTCATGCCTTCTCCAATTTAAGACAGAAAATACCGCACAGTATTCTAGAGGTTCTATTCCACCTGTGACCAGATTGTGAAATGATCTTTCTAGTCTATCGGTGGAATCGATTGAAGTTCACACTTTTGGCAAATTCTTTTCTGTTGAACAAATTGTCATAAGACTCTTTCAATAGTTTATATATGACTGATCAAATCTAATGCCGTTACTGATCTTCAAAAATTTCACTCATTACTTATATAGTTTATTTGATCATTTCCTTTCGTAACTAGGCTGCTTTCCCTGTTGAAGCCCCTGGGCTTGTAATATTCTGATTTTCCAACCAGGGTTGTAGCTTGGCTAACAACAACAACAATAATAATAATAATAATAATAATAATAATAATTATTATTATTATTATTATTATTATTACACAGCTGAAGAGGCCCTTTGAAAAAGTGTGAAAGCTCCTGATATTTGTAAATATACAACCCATATAGTTGTGGATTTCAATACATTATTATTATTATTATTATTATCATAATTATTATTATAAATATTATTATTATTATCATCATAATTATTATTATAATTATTATTATTATTATTATTATTATTATCATTATATAGTTAATAAAACCCGAAAATCCTCAACACCTTTCTCACTTTTGCTTTCGTTTCATTCCCAAAGATAATCGAAATAAAACTAAGCTGCTTTTAATGTCTATTTGTCCCAGAATAAAGAGGTCATTATTATTCTATTATTATTAACTAAAATGAGAATTCTTTTTATTCACTCAGTTTCCAAGACTATTCTTTTGTTCCATTCACCTTCTCTCGCTATTCCATCATATGCTATTCATATCAGAGGTCAGTCACTCCACTGGTTTCTCAGAACGGGGTTACCTAATATCACCGCACATATGAACGGACGAGAAAGTGCACGCACACATACCCACAAGCTCACGTAAAAACACGCACACACAACATGCACACACAACTATATATATATATATATATATATATATATATATATATAATATACATATATATGAATATATATACATATTATTATTATTATTATTATCATTATTATGATTATTATTATTAATTTCTAAGCTACACCCCTAGTTAGCAAAGCAGGATGCTATAAGCCCAGGGGCCCCAACAGGGAAAATAGCATAGTGAGGAGAGGAAATAAGGGAAAATAAAATATTTCAAAAGTAGTAACATTAAAATAAATATTTCCTAAATAAACTATAAATACATTAACAAAACAAGAGGAAGAGAAACTAGATAGAACAGTGAGCCCGAGTGTCCCCTCAAGCAAGATAACTCTAACCCAAGACAGTGGAAGACCATGGTACAGAGGCTATGACACTACCCAAGACTATATATATATATATATATATATATATATATATATATATATATATATATATATACATATACATAAATAAATATATATATATATATATATATATATATATATTGATATACATATATATATGTATATATATATATATATATATATATATATATATATATATATATATATATATATATATATATATATATATATATATACACACACACATATATGCGTGTGAGTGCCTATGCAGTTTAATCAAGACGTAATATTTCTATTTAATATATATATATATTTATATATATACATACATATATATATATATATATATATATATATATATATATATATATATTTATATATACATACATACATACATATATGCGTGTGAGTGTCTATACAGTTTAATCAAGACGTAATATTTCTATTTAATATATATATTTATATATATATATATATACATATACATATATATATATATATATATATATATATATATATATATATATATATACATACATATATGCGTGTGAGTGCCTATAGAGTTTAATCAAGACGTAATATTTCTATTTAATCTACTGTCAATCTAACTTCTGTAACTCATAACTACCAAGAAACAAGGAAACAAGCAAATTACATTTCCGTTTCGTAGTTTAATTACTCAACAATACCCATCTTCAATTCAACAAACTAAAAAAAATTATCGTCTTCAGGGCTCAAAAAAATATATATATCCATTTGAGTTATAGCTTCGTGTTATTCCAATGTGAGGGAATTGATGTGATGTAAAGATACAGTTCTAAATCACTTCCTAGTTACGACCTTCTAGTTATATTTCCCACCTTCTTAGGTTCTTATTCTCCTATTGATAGTAATTTACTGTTAAATATATAACAGTTATTTCAGTCCTTATCTAACTCCAATTCAAGACTTTCCTCCGGTACTCTGGGGTTTAGCAGAAATCCCTCTCGTAAAATTTCTCTATTCTTCCGCTCTTTACTCAAAAGAGATTTTCTACCTTTCTGCGTTCTTTCTCTCTTCGCCGCCTATATCAATTTATTCCGTAGTTTAGCTTCTCTCTCTCTCTCTCTCTCTCTCTCTCTCTCTCTCTCTCTCTCTCTCTCTCTCTCTCTCTCTCTCTCTCTCTCTCTCTCCTAACGACTTATGTAACGACTGTCTTACCTTGAAACATCTTGGGCATTTTCCTTTCTCTCGGAGCCATCTACCTCCCTTGACTCTTTTCCAGGTTTTCGTCTTATTCGGCCATAGCTTTGTGGCAACGACTATTTTTCATTAGTACACTTCGAATTAATCTTTAAAATCAAATTCTGGTCGTCTTATTTACAATTAATTTCTCTCTCTCTCTCTCTCTCTCTCTCTCTCTCTCTCTCTCTCTCTCTCTCTCTCTCTCTCTCTCTATGATCATTACATAAAGCAGTACTAAACATTAACTGTTTCCAACCACCACTATCAGCCACCCAATAGAATTCCAATTTCCTTATATTCTACTACTAGAAATGGGAACAATCCGAAGAAGAAGAGTCTACTACTAGGAAAGAGATGGCTGGACTTTAGAGAGGTGATGTACCTCGACTCCAAAGGAATGGAGTAATGGCAGAAGGAACACAGGAGTTGTTGCCCCATTACGTATAAACGTCGTCCCCGACACTATTATTACTCAGGTGAGGTCCTGAAGGCCCTTCGCCACTTCATCTGCATAGAATAAAAGAGGCACTGCAAAGCGATTGTGCCATCTTGCTCGCCTCTATCTTAATTCATCCACCGCCATTGTGTGTCTGTGTGAGTGCATGCTGGCCAATTCTCCTGCAACAGCATGGGGGCTATTTTCTTCCTCCCTTGTTTCATCTCAGAGAAAAAATGGGTTTTCGCAATTCAGTTCCCTCAGTGTTTCAGTGATATGTAGTATCTTCTTATTAAGAGGTTTTGAATTGTCGGTCTTTTGAGAGCATCAGCCTAAGGATGACTGCCATTATTTCTCTTTCAACTTTTACTTATTTCTTTCTATCCCACTTTTTTTTTTTTTTTTTTTTTTGGCCACCTTCTACCTGTCTCATCACTGTTCTTCCACCCTTTTCACTTCTTCCTTCCTTCTCCGCTTCGTACACCTTCTCATGTTCTCCAACTCCGATAGTTCTCGTCCACATTTCATGTCCCTATCATCCACCTCTTAACTCGCCTACTAGTTCTTCACTTGTTGATGTTCTTCCATATATCTTAAGTTCTTATTTCCACCACCCTTTCCTCTTCTTGCTGTCCTTCAAGAACAATCTTCCCACCCTCCTCTCTGCTAAATGTTTAACTCTTCTTTCTCCTCCTCCAGTTATCATCGTCACTATCCCCCCATTCTCTCCATTCCTTTCATCCTTCCTTCCTTCTCCATTCAAACGACACTTCCCTCCTCCTTTTCCAGCACTCCCCTTTTCTGTCCTTCCACATACTATGACATATCCAGCTGGACCTTCGTAGGGCAGCGACCCAAGATAGCGCATCACAATAGGTATTATGCATACTATCTCATTTCAACTCGCGACGATGATCACGATATGAAGGTCTTCGAGTTATGAAATGCTCGAGGGTAGATATCCCCTTTGCAAGTGGAGCTGCCCTATCTCTATTCATATATAGCCGAGTTCAAATACGAGTTCGTAGCCCCCAGTAACCTCACTGCTGTACTGTAAAACTTTTGCTGAAGGGATCAATGAAGATGAAACTTTTTGAGGACTTTAAAACGTAGACCACCATTGCGTATACATAAGTCTAAACTTTGCAGCAGGTAAGCCTACATCTTTGGGAAGGAGGTCAAAGGACGTTTACATTTCTCAAGTTGAGATGTTAACGACCCCAAGCCTTCGTTTATAGGACAAACGAAATGCCAGTTCGTCGTACGCTGAAACCGATACATCTTTCTTAAACAGTTTTAATTAGGCCATATCTGACTAAATATAAGAGAGGCGGTAATGCTACTTAAAAAGTGTCACGTTACCTTACTTCATCTTTTTAAATTTTTCTTCTCTATAAAGTAATTATAAATCCAATTATTTGATTTGCCATCTTTATATCTCTTTTAATCCCTCTCTTATCTATTAATATTCTCTCTATTTTTTATTTTCATCTCCCTCTTTCCATCTCTTATTTATTATTTAGTAGATTGGCCAAGGCACCATCCACCCGTTCAAATACTACCGCTAAAGAGTTATCGAGTTCTTTCACTGTTCAGATAGCTCTTTCCTACACATAAACCAAATAGTCTGGCCTACTTTATACATTCTCCTCTTTTCTCATACAATTAACACCATTAATATAACCAAACAATTTTTTTTTCGCTCAAGGGGTTAACTATTGCACTGTAAATGTTCAGTGGCTCCTTTCCACTTGGTAAAGGTATAAGAGACTCCTTAGCTATGCTAATCAGCTCTTCTAAGGGGCGTCTGCAAAATCAAACCATTGTTCTTTAGTCTTGGATAGTACCATAGCCTCTGCACCGTGGTCTTCCACTATTTTGGGTTAAAGCTCTCTTGCTTGATAGTACACCCAGGCACTTTATTCAATCTGTTTCCTTATTTCCTTTCCTCACAGGCTATTTTTTCCCTATTGGAGCTCTTGGGCTTATAACATCCTGCTTTTCCAACTACGGTTGTAGCTTAGCTAGTAATAATAATGACGACGATGAAGAGTATAATGCAGGGGTTCTTGACACCATAGTGGCCAATATTGTAAACTCAAATGTATCAAATAGAGTCAATAATCTTTCTAGCCTAAATATTTGCATTTGATTTGCAAAGTAATTTCATAGATACTTTAAACATTGTTATAATAATAATAATAATAATAATAATAATAATAATAATAATAATAATAATAATAATAATAATAATAATAATTTATAATTTACCCAACCTATTGCCTTCACTCTTATCATGTGCTGTATATGTCAGAAAACACTTTGATCAATGCTTCTTTTACACAAACGTATTCACCATTTATAATATGCAAAAGATTACATTACAAGTATTTTCAGTTATTCCATAGCAATAATTCATCTCATTCGGTTTCAAGATTTTTCCAATGCAATCAAGGCCTCCTCCATGAGAGGTTGGAGTAAAAATTGCTCCCCAACTCCTTTCTTTCCATGACCATTTACACACATTTTTTTTTTTCACAATTCACCTCCTTTCCCATACTACCATGATTTGTTTCATATACTACAAAATTTCCCTGTTCATATAAACAATCATTGCACTATCTTCACGGTTTCCATTTATCCTCAAAAAATTCTTACCTAAATACCCGGCATTTACTTTTTGCAAATATGTTCAAAAGGATCCGTAAGTTTCTGCAGTTTTCCCTCAATATACCCAATCAGGACTATCCTCCACAAACATCAACCATTTCCTAATAAATTTACTTTTCATTTTATAATAAAAATTAGAATCTATATCTAATTTTCTTTCTCCAATTTCTAGAATCCTTCTGTTCAACAATATATCAAAAAACCATGTAGACATTACAAATATTTACACCAAATCAGTCACTATTCTATCTACATATTGTAACAATTGCTTTGTTTCCATAATAAATAATGCATTTGCTCCCAACAACATACCCCCTATATCATACATCTTTAACCTCTTAACCTATTAGTTCTAATATACATATTAATTAGTTCCATGTATATCACAACTTGCTTATCTCCTTACTTTAAAAGTATTCAAATATCTGTTTCATAAGCATTGAATCAGATCACCCTTTTTCTGATCTTAATCAACATTGTTCTTCCCCTTTCAATACCTTTGTCAAATGTCTGACTCGGTTAATTATATATTCCTTGGAACGTTTCCTTTATACAAACCTACCTTACAAACCTTGGTCAGCCAGGCAATCATACTTCACTGCCGTACCATAGAATCTCACTTGTACTTCAATTCTCTCCTGTTGTCTTTAAATTCTTACTTGTCGTCCTTTCCTGCTTTAGGGTCACTTCCAGAAACATGATCAAGTTTACAAAATTCTATTACAGTTTTTCTACTCTTGCATAAGTTACTTCTGTCTCTTCCATATTCTACAAGAAGAAAAAAAAACATATTTCATTGACAAAGACTGCATTCCCACCAGACAGCATCTCTCCATACATACATTTCATTCCGGAATCATTATTTTTAAGATTCTCTCTCCATAGACTTTTTTTTGAGTAACTTCTTATTCTCTCTAAAGTTCTTGGTCCCCTTACGTCTTATATTTTCTTAAATTTCCTTCTATTTTTTTTCTCTCATCCTGCTCATACACTATCCATCCTCCTGTATATCAGTGTATGAGCACCCATTTTGAAATGTAACTGTACCTCAAAATTTTTTTTATAATTTTCATTGACTAAACCTGTATTTTTTCATACCAACACTTACTGCTTTTATTCACTCTTTATAGTATCCGATACTCCGTCTCATACACACACAAATACTATATATACAGTATATATATATATATATATATATATATATATATATATATATATATATATATAAATATATATATATATATGTATATATATATGTATATATATACAGTATATATATATATATATATATATATATATATATGTATATATATGTATATATATACTGCATATATATATATATATATATATATATATATATATACATATACAGTATATATATATATATATATATATATATAAATATATATATATATATATATATATATATATATATATATAATATTATACATAAAGATGTGTGTACGTACACCATATATGGGTGTGTGTGCATAATTATGGTGAATGTCAAGTAAGTACATTTCCATATAGATCAAATGACTGCGGTTAAAGTTCTTTAATTTTTGCCAATGCCAAGTTACCGATACCAAATACCCATCAATCAATTAATTACCTCGTTAGAAAAATCAAGTGATGAATATTACCGAGCACTTTTTACGTGAATCAAGGACCTGTTCCATCTATACAGGATTTCTGGATCTAAAAACCCGGATCAGTGACGAACATTATATGCAAGAATTACGTCGCGTTAAGACAAAAAATTATATATTTCAAGCATCTTGAATACCAGCGCTTGTATTCATACGAATATTTTGGCATACCTTTCATCTTTGATTACAAGGTGGCTGTAACGGCAATTATTTTTAGTGTCAAAATCATCAATTTACGAATTGCATTAATTAAAATACGTCTGAACGAACTTGATGATTACCATCATCACAACCCATACTATTCCGGATTACAATAATAATAATAATAATAATAATAATAATAATAATAATAATAATAATAATAATAACAATAATAATAATAATAATAATAATAAATAAATAAATAAATAAATAAATAAATAAAAGCTATATCTCGCCAAACTAAATAAAAATAGCTGAAGTTAAAATAATAATAATTTTCGACGCATTCAAAAGCAAACCCATATTATGAGAGCCGAATCAATCGCTTCCTTAAGTGTTGCTTTTGACAAACACTTTAAAGCCTCAAGTGCAAAACTAAAAAGGACATTATATAAAGTAAGTTATAAATAACTTATATGCTATTACTACAGCATCAGATAGCTTAGAGAGTGACCAATGGTCACTGGAGAGAGAGAGAGAGAGAGAGAGAGAGAGAGAGAGAGAGAGAGAGAGAGAGAGAGAGAGAGACCACTACATGCAATTAGACACCAATAAAGGTAAAAGATAGTAGTAAAATAATTCCCCAATTTCCACGGGGCCAACCTCGAAAGTTTTCTTGCAGGAAATTCGCCCCAATCCTTTTCTTCTGTCTTCCCTTCTCTTCGCCGGAGTGAATAACCTTTTCGAGTAACATGTAATGTTGTCACTATCCCGCCTTTGTCTTTAAAAATAGTCAAGATAATAAGAGTAACGTGGTTACGACACCTATTGTGTGTGCTGTCACCACCGGCGGCGACAGAGAGAAAGAGGAGGAAGAAAAAGATTTTTACTCTATATTCAGCTCAATGGGTACAATGACACGGCCGCCATATTAGGGATCATTAATACAAGTCATTTTCATTTTCCTTTTCGAGGCAAAACCTACATATCATAATAACCCAGTTGTGGATACATACAAAAATCAAAATATATCTCATGTTAACTTCACGCATGGTTTTACGAAGTTGATAGAAAAAATATTTAATCTATGAGAAATATTGCAAACAAGCACAATCCTTTCTCATTTAAATTGTTTAATAATCCTTATAAATTAAATAGTCCTAAAGAGAAAAATAATCGTTGGAATGTAGCTCGGTCCTCGCAAAGAAAATTCAGGGCAATGAACTTCCTTTTGACAGTCATGATATAATAAACTCTTACAAGAAAATGACGATAAAACAAACTGAATGAATCAGAACTTTTAACCTTATAAATATTAAACTTTCATGACAGCAGGGATCCTCGATTGTTCTTTGCAATCTACAAGTAGGATAAGGGAAAGCTTGTACAATTCATTAAATACTGTGAAATGAGTATCTGGGAAGGAAGACAAGGCAACTAAACCGCGAGGCCCTTCAAAATTCAGCAGAAATAATTCAGACAGGATCATCTATGCTGAATTTTGGCTCAATCTATGATTAATCAAGATAGATTGAACAACGTCCATATCGGTAGCTATATGGAACACTATCCATAGAGTTAAAGGGTATACTGATTCGAGTTCAACTTTCTCAGTTCGAAATCTCTCCCGCATGGTTTAGGGAAAATTATTACAAAAACCACATAAATCAGTGGATTGAAGTGTAGTGATATTTCTATCTGATATCATTTGAATATATATATATATATATATATATATATATATATATATATATATATATATATGTGTGTGTGTGTGTGCACAGTAGGTTCACCATATTTTGAATAATTCATTTTATCTTGATCAATGATTACTTATAACATCTTTTCCAACGCGTAAATTATGTTATAAGTAATCATTGGTCTAAATAACAGGAATAATTCAAAATATGAAGAACACACACACACACACACACACACATATATATATATATATATATATATATATATATATATATATATATATATATACA
This sequence comes from Palaemon carinicauda, assembly GCF_036898095.1. Classification (NCBI taxonomy): domain Eukaryota; kingdom Metazoa; phylum Arthropoda; class Malacostraca; order Decapoda; family Palaemonidae; genus Palaemon; species Palaemon carinicauda. The sequence goes on along the minus strand of NC_090725.1, from coordinate 242,062,413 downwards.
TATATTTTATATATATACTACTTTCAAATGAGATCAAATAAAAATAACCTTTCCGCACTATCTTTGCTACAAAGAATGGTTATAATTACTGAAAAAAACGAAAAATTAACAAGACAGAATGATTATATGAAAGAAGAAAGTAACAACTAAGAATTAGATAAAAATTTTCATGAATGGTAAAGCTAAGAATAATCAAACCATCAAACAATAAATTGAAATTCTGTAATATGCTTCTGGACTGACTGAGGAGGAGGTTTGCCAGCTGGCATCGCTGAAGTTAGAAAAGAATCATATTACTCATTAGATTTGAAGTATATTTGACGATTTCTAAAATCAATAAGTAATGCTTTACAAACGTAAACCAAATATAAGATATATTTTTTAGAAAGCATTAAAATGCCACAATATATGTGGGCCTATTCAAGTGACAAAATTATCTGTTAATTCATTAATAATAATAATGATAACAGTTTTATAATCATGAAACAACTTTTAATATTGTTTTTAAATAACACTGTTCCTAATCCAGATTCCATCTAATAATGTGGCGAAAATAAATCTTATTCATTATTGTTTCCTGGAATAGATAAGAAGAGTATTGCTCAGAGTTAGCTGCTGATTTTGTCTTCCATCGTTCTAGAAGCAAAAATGATGATCGAACAGTATGTGTGAACCAGTCAGCCGACAATATCCTTATAAAAGTAAAAAGAACAGCGAATTCAACCTGCACGTTGATTGCTGCATCCAGTGAGCATAAAAAACAAACAAAAAAAATTTGACAATAGAAACAGATAAGTAAAGGGAAGCGTTGACGCACACTTTCCTGGGACGAAAATTAATTCTAAAGCGTGCCCATGATGTGCAGGTCGGGTTATCGCGCGCCGAGTACGGCAGACTGACCAGTGACCACCCTATTATAGTAAGATCCAAACCACAGACAGACCAGTGTCCCTCGGCATACATCTCATAATAACGCCAGTGGCCCCAGGACGGCGTAAGCACCTTCCGTGTCTATGGGAGGAAAGGCCATTGTTCGCCAGTTGAATGTCCCGCGAGGACAAGAATCGTTTCCTACGCAACGTTTTACGTGGGTGCGTTTGGAACGTCACTTGCATAAGGAATGAACTCTTCCCCCTGTAGAAGAGCGTAACCCTTTAGGTTACAACACCTAAAGGTTACTCATACCCTAGGTTAGTACCTATTTTCGGATATATATATATATATATATATATATATATATATATATATATATATATCATCATCATCATCATCTCCTCCTACGCCTATAGACTCAAAGGGCCTCAGTTAGATTTTGCCAGTCCTCTCCATCTTGAGCTTTAATTCAATACTTTTCCATTCATCATCCCCGACTTCACACTTCAGTCCTCAGCCATGTAGGCCTGAGTCTTCCATCTCTTCTAGTATCTTGTGGAGCCCAGTTAAATGTTTGGTGAACTAATCTCTCTTGGGGAGTGCATAGAGCATGCCCAAACCATCTCCATCTACCGCTCGTCATGATCTCATGCACATATGGTACTCGGGTAATCTCTCTTATAGTTTCATTTCTACTGATGTTCTGCCATTTAACTCCCAATATTCTTCTGAGGGCTTTGTTCTCAAATCTACTAAATCTGTTGGAAATTGTTTCATTATCATACCATGACTCACATCCATAGAGTAACACAGAACTCACTAAACTGATATATAGCCTGATTTTTTTATGTAATTTCAAGCGATTTGATTCCCAAATTTTAATCAACCTAGCCATTGTCTGATTTGCCTTTTTCAATATTTCGCTAATCTTCAATTCTAAAGGCCCTGTACTAAAGATCAAAGTTCCCAAATATTTAAATGATTCTACCTCATTAATCCTTTCTCCCTTCCAATGATATTTCATCTTCCATTGCATATTCCATTCTCACAATCTCTGTCTTTCTTCTATTTATCTTGAGCCCAACCTCATGTGATATTTCATGCATTCTGGTAAGTATGTATTGCAAGTTCTGTGGTGTTCTACAAATAAGGACAGCGTCATCAGCATACTCTAGGTCGGCTAATTTCCTATTATCAATCCAGTACAATCCTTCTCCACCATCTCAAACTGTTCTATGCATTACAAAATCTATGAGGAGGATAAACAACATATGACACAACGCATTCCCTTGGAGTACTTCACTGTTCACTGGAAATTCGTTTGATAAGACTTCACTAACATAAACTTTGCACTTGCTATACTCGTGGACAGACTTGATCAAATTTCCATATTTAAGAGGAATTCCATAATAACGCAGGGCTCTCCACAAAATTGGTCGGTGGACACTATCAAGGGCTTTTTCATGGTCCACAAATATCATCAAAAGTGGATTTCTATATTCTACGTATTGTTGAACATGTCTCAAAATGAAAATTTCGTCAGTGCAACCTTTTCTAAGTCCTGCTTGTTTATCTCTCATCTTTTCATCAATCTTTCTCTCTAGCCCCTTTTGAATAAACATACTACTGTATATATTTTCATGACAGCTGAGTAAGAGTGAAACCTATGTAATCATTGCATTCAGTCATATCTTCTTTTTTATTCATTATCACCAACACTCCTAGTTTCCATTCATCAGGTTTTGCTTCTTAATGCCGCATTCTACAAAATAATCTTGCAAGTATTCTGGTGGTCACTTCATTTTCAGCCAGTATCATCTCAGCAGGTATTCCATCGTAACCATGGGCTTTCAATCTCTTTAATCTTTTTATTGATAGCTTCGACTTCAAACACACTAAATGCATTCGTGGACACATCAAGGTCTTCATCAGCTTCAGGTATATCAGTCAAATTATTCCCTTCATATCTCCTATTCATGACCTCACTAAAGTGTTCCATCCAACGTTGCCTTTCTTCATCTTATTTGTTATAACAGATCCATCCCTCTTTTTGATGAGTATATGTTTCTTCTTCTTTCCCCCAGTAGGGATTTAACTAATAATTCTACAAGCAATTCTTACACCATAGCCACAGCCTGGATTCAAAGCTCTGTCAGCCTCGTCTTCTTCGCTATCTAAATATTCGATCCAGTCATTCCTGGGTTTTCTTTTGACTTCACTATCAATACTGGCAAACTTAGCATGCTCTACCTAATATCTACCTTATAATTTTTATTACTGCCGCGAAAACTTTCAATAATCAATTTCTAACTTTTTCTCCTTTTTATAGAATTACACGTATCATTTGATATCCATGGCTTTCTCCTTGTAATTGCATGTCCCGGAACTCCACTACCAACTGACTGATATAAGTTCTTAATATCACACCATTCATCATAAATTTTCTGCTTTTTGTCTCGCAAAGTCTCTAAGAATGCAAATCGATTTCTACATTCAATTTCAAATGTTTCTCTGTGCTCATCTTCTAGAAGCTTAGATGTATCAAACCTAGGTATCCGATCTACATTTCTGTTAGGTGCTTACAGTTTTAATTTAAGTGTGGCAATGAGTAGCTGGTGATAACTACCAATATCTGCACCTCCATAACTTCTTACATTTCTCAGAGTCCTTTGATTTTTGTAATTGCCATATGGTGAAGTCCATGTATATTTGTGGATGTCCTTGTACTGGAAAATAGTACCTCCAATGACAAGATTGTTGAACAGAAACTTATAAAATTAGCTCAATTTTCGTTTTGCAACTTCGCAGAGACCCTCAACACCCATCACATTCTCTATACCTTGATTATATATATCATCATCATCATCATCATCATCATCATCATCATCATCATCTCCTCCCACGGCTATTGACACAAAGGGCCTCGGTTATATTTCACCTGTCGTCTCTTTCTTGAGCTTTTAATTCAATACTTCTCCATTCATCATCTCCTACTTCGCGCTTCATCGTCTTCAGCCATGTAGGTCTGGATCTTCCAATTCTCCTAGTGCCTTGTGGAGCCCAGCTGAACGTTTGGTGAACTAATCTCTCTTGGGGAGTGCGAAACGCACGCCCAACTATATATATATATATATATATATATATATATATATATATATATATATATATATATATATATATATATAATATAGTATATATATATATATATATATAGAGAGAGAGAGAGAGAGAGAGAGAGAGAGAGAGAGAGAGAGAGAGAGAGGGAGAGAGAGAGAGAGAGAGAGAGAGAGAGAGAGCACCGCCAGTGTCGTAATCAAAAAAAATTAAGAAAATAAAACCTTAAAAGCATGAGATTTCCTATGTAAACTGGGGAGATCACCAACTTATTTGGAATTGTCAGACTATCTATTTCAAGAAAATTCTATTGGGTATAGCATTTCTTTATTCTAGTTTAGGCATGTCATGAGAACGAATCTCGCGAACATAACTTGGTTATCCTCTTAATAATTTTATAGTAAAGTATCAATTCTTTTGAAATAATATTTTGGATTCGTTAATTTGTATTACAATAACTTCGTAAAAATATATATATTTTTTAAAGTGATATTGTATTGCATCTTTTAATTTGGTCTTCTTTTCAATATACTGATGCCTCAAGCAATAAAAACAACAACATGAAAAACTCAGTTAAATATAATTTAACTTTCTTTTCTAAAGTATCGGGGTTATGTTAGAATGGGCTCATAGTTTGATAAATTTGAACAAATCTCAACCATCCTGTCCTTACATACACATATCCTTGTCTCTGCTACGTAATGCAGGTTCCAAAACTGTTTTTTTTTTTTTTTTTCAAATTACCAAAACCCCATTCCATATTATGTATCTTTAACCGTAACTTATTTTTCAAGTACGTATGTATGCAAGTCGTCACTGGTCCGATGGACTGTTTTTTTATGTATGTATACACTGTATGTATGTATATAAAACCAAATATAGGAGGGTCCTAATACCAATCGGCCAAATCATCGATAATCTAAAATATTTTGGAAGTGGACGATTATCTATTGTATACCTACTAAAAGAACACGTGCTTCACAACTATGATATTGAATATTTTGTTTTAAGTTTAAATATCACAGAGCGAAATTTATGGTTGGCTTAGGAATGCTTCCGTTATGAGTCGTGTAAATAATAGGGTATAAATGGAGTAGTCACCATTCCATGGAAAACCTTGAACAAAAGCCTATTTCTAAGTAGACGTATAAATAGTAATAAACCAGAGGGGCACTCAGTAGAGCACATACCTCTACCTAGGAAGCTTATTTCTCGACCTTGACCTTGACCTTAACAATTATTAATTTTCGTGGATTTTCGTACCCTCTAATATGTACCAAGTTTGAAGTCTCTGTGACAACGATATCAAAACTTATGGCTGACTACGTGAATTGGACATTTTGCTTGACCATGACCTTAACCTTCCAAAATGTAATCTATTCCAGCTTTCTACATAACAGTTAATCCCTGCAAGTTTCATTACTCTATGATTTCAATTGTGGCCAGAAAGGTGTTCAATAACAAACACACAAACAAGGGGTAAAACATAACCTCCTTCCAACTTCGTTGACGGAGGTAAAAACCATAGATAGATGCAATGCCGTCCAGACAATGATTAACTACAAATTTCTATGACCAAAGTATTGTTAGATGACCTCAAACAATAATTGCTACCAAATTTTTAAGGCCAAAGGATTCAACAGTGGAAGAGAAAGCAGCCAGATTACATAATATAGTAAGCAGCTTAGATGGAGTTGTTTTAAAAACTAAAACAGGAATGCCTTTACTTCAAAAGCGGATATGAAGTGTGACATTAATCTCATCAGGCAAACAGTGTATGATTTCAATGTGGGACGAGGGAAACACGTTTTATTCTAGCTGTGAAAACACAAAAGTCTGAAGCAGGGTAGGAATTCCAAGGATTATTTACATCGATACATGATTTAACAAACCACTGCATAATGGATTTGTCCTGAAATTAGTTCAGTAGTTTTTGAGTAATGTTGTTCACAAACAAAAATAAACTGACAAAACATTGTGACTACATTTAAAGTACTGCTACGTATGTATACTGTGACGTACTTTATCCAAAATATAACAAATTCATCCTTGGGTCATACCCAACATGACTATCAAGTTTGGTCAAAATCGGTATATTAATTTTTGTGTCCAGTTGCTCACAAATAAACAGAAGGGGTGAATACATACCCTTCGAAAAATCAATTTTGGCGAAGGCAAAAATAAGAAAAGAAATACATTAAAACGTTGCTGAGAGAGAGAGAGAGAGAGTGAGAGAGAGAGAGAGAGAGAGAGAGAGAGAGAGAGAGAGAGAGAGAGGAGAGAGAGAGAGAGAGAGAGAGAATGCTAGTAAAAAAATAAATCCCTTTCCAGAGGTGAGGTTACCACCACCAAAAAAGTGAACCCCAGATCTTGAGACCTGAGGGTAATCAAATATAGGATAACACAAAAAGACACTGCTGTTGTGGGCTCTTTGCAGGTGTTAGTCCGTTTATTTGTTTATTTCTTACTGCAGGGTACGATGGTTAAACAAGATCAGTTTTAATAAAGACTTGGAAAAAAAGGGCCCGTCTGTGTCTCTCTTTCTTTCTCTGCATACAGTATATATATATATATATATATATATATATATATATATATATATATATATATATATATATTTAAAATTGGATATAGTTTTAGAGAGAGAGAGAGAGAGAGAGAGAGAGAGAGGAGAGAGAGAGAGAGAGAGAGAGAGAGAGAGAGAGAGGTTTCATTTCTCCAAACATTGGGGATAATGAGTTAGAAAAATTGGTTATGCATATATATATATATACATACACACACACACTATATATATATATATATATATATATATATATATATATATTTATATATAAATACATATATACATACATATATCACAATATAGCTTTAGAGAGAGAGAGAGAGAGAGAGAGAGAGAGAGAGAGAGAGAGAGAGAGAGAGAGAGAGAGAGAGCACGCAGGTGGGAGGCCTCACCTGGGTCGACCACCTCCAAGGTCAGAGTCAAATAGATATCGAAACCTCAAACAAATATAATCTGAAAAAGATACAGATAAAAACAACGAAAGCCCTTTCAGTGTGTTTGTTGTGCACAGGTGTTAGGAAGCCGTCTCGTTATCAGCTAACAGGGTGGGAGAGCGTGAGAGTAAAAACGGCAGCAAGAAAGTACAAAATCTACAAAAAAGAAAAAAAAAACCTACAGGAGTGTCCCTCTCTCTCCTTTCCTCCCACTTTTTACATCTTATTCATCCTTTGAAACTTTTTCTCTCTTTACTTTTTGTCCTATTCAGGTTTTCTAGCAGTACTCTCGATTATACCTAAAGCATGGGTCTCACCTAAAGCATGGGTCTCAAGTGATGATCTATGAATGATATCTGCTTATTACGGCCTCTCTGTCCCTCTCTAACTGTATGAAATTCATTATAAGCACAACATCATTCTCTCTCTCTCTCTCTCTCTCTCTCTCTCTCTCTCTCTCTCTCTCTCTCTCTCTCTCTCTCGTAAGAAATTTATATATAGGATAAACTGTTGAACAAAGTTATCACACGAAGAGAATATCCTACTTTCCAGCAATTTGCTTTTGCCAAAACGAAACTAAGGAACCGAGCGAGAGAAAGAAAGATCCCCGAACAATATGTATAACTTGTGTACTATAGTTAATTTGTGTTACCCTGAGTGGGGGATATCTTCGCGCGGCGAAACGCTCTGCCATGATCATCAAAGCCAGGACAACCTATACTAAGTTGGTTTGCTGTGAGCGATCAGACTAAAGTCTCTCATCATCACCGATCTGCAGTGGCCAGCGTGGTGATGAAAACTGGTCAAACCCCACAAACGAATAAAGGCCTTTGCCCTACATTGGACTAGAAACAGTTGCATTTGATGTTGTAATTAGAAAAGTACGTAACAATTAAAGAAACGGAAATTAAAGCTAACACGAGAAACAGGATCATGCAAGAAAAAGCAGTTGAATCCAGTTTTTATGTAGATAATATCAATACACGGCCGTTTCACAGTTAATGGTTCATAAAACTCAAGTATACACTGCTTATCACGTTGCTGGTCTACAAGCTCACATGAGTACCCCACTCCTTGCAGCTCATAAACAGGGAGAAATTTTCTTCATCGCTGTTAAAACTTGAAGTCTAAACCAAACCTATTCCCTTTCAGAAAGGACCATACTTGGGTAAAAGACCAGTACTGGCATAAAGTTAACCTAAACAAACCAACAAGTAACAAACTGGTAATACAGATAAAACTACACGGGCACTCAGTAGAGCGCAGACCTCCACCGCGGCAGCTTTTTTCTCGACCTTGACCTTTGACTTAACATGTATTAAATGTCGTGGAATTCCATACTCTCAAATAGGAACCAAGTTTGAAGTCTCTGTGATAACGATGTCTAAACTTATGGCTGATTACGTGAATTTGACATTTTGCTTGACCGTGACCTTGACCTTCAAAATTTAATTATTCCCAACTTTCTACATAACAGTTAATTCCTGCAAGTTTCATTACTCTACAATAGAAAAATTGTGGCCAGGAAGTTGTTCAAAAACAAACAAAAACACACACAAACACAAATCACAAACGCACGATCAGTGGGGGGGGGGCGAATAAAACACAACCTCCAACCAACCTTGTTGGCGGAGGTAATAAAAAAATAGCTCAAGATCCTCCATTAAAGAACACACTTTTGCATTATTTCAAGTGCCCCATTGTACTTGGGTGTAGAAAATAATAACTATATACAGTATAGTCAATAAATGATGTTAAGGATCTAATTCTTTACGTTAAAAACAATACAGAAAACATAGCGACAAGACTCCAAATATGAAATGAAATCCGATAACCTTTCATCAAAACCTTCTCATACGTGACAAAGACTTTACCTCCGCCAACGAAGTTGGAAGGAGGTTATGTTTTACCCGCTGTTTGAGAGTCTGTGTGCGTGTGTTTGTTCGTTTGTGAACAGCTTCCTGGCCAAATCTAAATCGTAGCGTAATGAAACTTGTATGGATTAACTATTATGTAAAATTCTGGAAATAATTACATTATCGAAGGTCAAGGTTAACGGTCAAGGATCACGGCCAAGCAAATTGTGCAATCCACGTAATCTGCCATGAAAATCCACGCCAACTAATACACGTTAAGGTCAAAGATCAAAGTCGAGTCCAAGGTCAAGGTCAAGCAAAAGGTCAAATCCCGGCCATCAATAATACGGGCACAATTTTAATCGTAAAGTGTAGAAACTTGCAGGGATTTCAAACTGTTATGTAAAGAACTGGAAATTATTAATTGGTTCTGGGAAAGGCCCTCTGGGGTCTAAAAATAAGCTGCCGTAGCGGAGTTCTGCACTCATAGTGCATTTCTAGTTTTTATTACAATGACAGCCACACGTGACAATATTACAACCGTTCAATTCGTTGGCCGAGGTAATAAAAAGATTTGATTAGTGCTCTGGATTACATGTGTAAGAACAAAGTGAAAATAAACAATAATCCATTTTATTTCTTTTCAGTTTACAAAATGGGTCTAAAGATTACTTTAGGCATAGTCATGACTTTTTCTCCCAAGCTTTACCGTTAAATTTAGGAGTGACGTATTTTGATTTTAGTATTAAAAGGGTCAGTGATTCTAAAAGGAAACATGAACATTATGGAGGTTTTTATGTCAATAGTTCAAAGCTCTGCAAAGACTATATCATGTTAACCAGCTGTGAATGATCTTGATCTCCACATTACACTTGTATTTGTTTCCAAATCCATAATATTGACACTTTGGTAAGTGGCTTTCATTAATAATTTGCTTTATATCTAAGAAACGCACGAGCACTGATCTTTAGACCAATAAGCTACACTAGCTCTTGGAAAAACCGAGTTCGCTCCAAGACCGAACAGTTTGGAATATTTTGTCTTATCAGTTGCCTATGAAGTAGGCTACTTATATATGTATTTCATATATTTCAGATTGATGTATAAATAACTATATATTAATAAAACACTTCATTTCATTGTTTTCACCATAGCTGAGTTTACTCTAAGGAAACTTATTATTGTGACCAGTGACCTAAATATAAATGATGGCCCACCCAATAGCCCAAAGGGTCAACAACTCATTCAAGGCTTTAGTCCAATACAGCTTAATCTCAAAGCGCACATTCAGTCCATCAATTCACTTCAGCGGCTGTTTTGTACGATTAACAACGCAGAAAATTTACTCAAGATTTTTCAAAAAGATCTCAGCGAAAACATGAACAGACATCAAAGAAAACAACAACTAGCCATTAAAATTTAAGTCCTATGGTAATTATCTTGAAGAGGAGGGTTAGTGATGAATGGTAATGACCGAGTTTTAGCGAACTTTAATGACAGAGATAATGAGGGTGATAAACGAAGGCAACGTCCACTTCAGAAAGTTACCCCAAAAAATGGACCGTAACAAATACGCAGGAAATTATGGATTATTGTTTTACGTATGGGTAAACATGATGAAGAATTCTTGAAATAAATAAAGAACTACACAAATACAGACCATTTGTAGGAAAAAAAAAAAAAGTTTATAATCATTATACAATATTCAAAGAAGGCTATCTCGTGGCATCTAAGAACATACATAGTAAAAACGTAAAAATTTACGAACTGCATGAGATATAAAATCATACAACGGGAAATGTGACATGAAGATGGATTCCAAAAATACATTATATAAATGTGTCTCCTGTAAATATAAAAGCTAATGATATGTATATATATATATATATATATATATATATATATATATATATATATATATATATATATACATATAAAATTATGCTAAGGGATTTGACTGAAAAAAAATATATAATGGAAATAGATGATAGAGTTATTGGTAAGGATAGGGTTCTTATAAGTAAAGGAAAATAGAGTCTTGTGGAGATGTGTTTGCAAAGAGGCTTGACTGTTGCATATAAATGATTTACAATGAACATTTCAGTACTAGGTATACTTGACAAGTATGAAAAAAAAAGTTAATGCAGAATAGACGGAAGAGGGACTGTAGGTAAAGGTGCCTGGTTCCAGTTCCAGTATCCTCAGAATATATACTCACTAGAACGTCAGCCGGGCAAGCCCAACACTCCACTGTCGTACCCAAACACAGCAGTGTCCTCCCAGTAAACAGCTTAAACTCATGGTCACTGGGCGGAGATCGATCTGCTATCATTCAAATGCTAGGCGAACACGTTACCACTGTACTAGCCAGGAGACTATATATGATTATCATTCAGTTAACAGAAAGGCCAAGAGAGGTAAAAATTGGAAGTGGAAGTGTGGTAGTAAATGCAATCAAGAATAGGAACCTGGATAAGAAGGAAGCAAAAACAGGAGATGAAAAGTGGACTGAAGCAGAGTTGGAATGAATATATGAAGAGTCTTTATAATTCCATGCTTGAGACAGCAGGCGGAGATTGTGGGTTTAAGATGGTAGGAAGAAATGGGAAAGGGTAAGATAAAGATATAAAAGGTTTAGTAAAGGATAAAAGAAGATTTTCAGAGGGACAGTTGCATGTTAGGAGAAAAGAGCATATGCATACATACAAGAGGATGCATAAGGCGATAAGAAATTTTAATAAACGAAAATAAGGGAAAATAGAAAAAGTCGAATAAGAACTTTAGGGAGATTATCTTTTTAACATAGGAATAGATGAAGAATGAAAGGTTAATGTACAAATGGTTCTCAAAATTAAAGATGCAGGTGAAGAGATACAGTCATGTGTGAATACAGTCCTCAGTCAATGGGGGAGTTTTTTTCTGAGGAATATTGAGTACAGAAGAGAGTTAGAACCGAGTGATGTATGCTAGAAATGTTTAGTGAAGCCCAAGACTACTGAGGATGTAAGAACGGTGAATAAAGTTTGAATAAAGAAAAGACACAAGAACTTGACGGTATTATGAGGGAGATGCCGTTGTACAGTATTGATAGCGTGATTGAATGGCTGACCAAGGTTTATAAAGTATGGCTGGAATAACTGTTCCTTTGTAATGTTGATAAAGATAACTATAAGAATGTCAGAGGAGTAATGTTTCTTAGTAAACCTGTAAATGTTTATTATGGAATTTTGATCGAGAAAGTAAGAGGTAATAAAAAATAGTGATAGTGGATGAACATAGTGGGCTCAGAAAAGAAATAGCATATGTGGGAAATTTTTTTATAATGAAGCAGTCAAGTGAGATTTTTGAAAATGAAACTAAAATCCTGCATGCCGCATACCAGGGGCTAGAAAAAGCTTATGACAGAATTGACAGAAAGGCCAGGCAGAACCATCTGAGAAAGTATAGAAGGTTACAGATTATAACTTTATGAATATTGATAGAGAGGCCAGATGGTGGGTGATGAGAATGCATAGTGCAGATTCTTAGGTGTGATAAAAATGAAGGGTGCTAAGAGTATTGGTGCTGTAAAGTGACTGATTTGGTGGTTTGAGACAATGGTGTGCATGTCACCATGCATCTTCAATATCTTTTATGGAACGAGTGATGTAAAAGGCCATAGAAAGGCCAGTGCATGTAAGCGTAAAGTTATGAGATAAGAAAATGAGTTGTGAATGGGATGTGGAATGGTTAACATTTCCATATCATACTGCGCTGACTGATAACAGTAAGCTGTTTTCCGGGAGGAAACAACAAAACAGTCACTGTCCCCTTCATCCTTAAACTTCTGAATCTCGGATGAGCCCCCTCTGCAGTAAAGACTTTCTCACCATTACATAAAAGGCTTATCCGCGAAATGATGGAACCACATGTTCAATCAAAATTTAATGGTAGTTATTCTCATATGTACGATGTACCCTATATACAACAGCAGCAACAACAAATACAGCCGTTTCTTGTCTACTGCAGGACAAAGGCCTCAGACATGTCACTTCAAGTCTGGGGTTTGACCAGCTTTCATCAAAACACTGGCCACTGTGGATTGGTGGTGGGAAACTTTTATATAATCGCTCACAGAAAACCAACCCAGTATGGGTGACCCTGACTAGTACAACGCAAACCTTTTCACCACCTAGTTAAGGTATCCACACTTAGAAAGGGATATATATATATATATATATATATATATATATATATATATATATATATATATATATATATATATATATATAAGAACTATAGAATATTTTAGAAAAGATTGCAACAAGATATTTCAAGACACATGATGGTAATTAGACGTCCCTGAATGAAACACACCTGTCGCTACATAGACAGATCCATAAGAAGAAACTGACAGGAGAAAAATTCAAGTAATTAAACCTTGTGCTTAGGTAAGTCATTATACACGGCCCCGAATGTAATTACGCAGTCATAAAGTCATTAAGGACCAAGTAGACGTAGAGAGACGAAAATAATCACGATAACGATGACGTAACACACAATGCTGCTCTAAAGTTGCCACACGGTATCTCCCGCTATTAAAATTAAATGGTGCCGTGACACGTCCTGTACTGGAAGAACGACGATTGCTCAGCTTTCATTTTTCATGTTTAATGTTCCTAGCTCTGCCTCTTCTTTGTCTCCACGTCTTGTTAGTTTTTACCCTTTCTGGTTTTCCATTTAGGTTGTGATTCATCATTGTTCTCGCAAAAACATATGGTTT
>NC_090725.1:242008808-242043808 GCF_036898095.1 Palaemon carinicauda | reverse complement strand
GAAGTAGACCCTCTTTAAGGCATGTTCGTTTGAAAACAATGGCTGCCTCAGCATCATTATTTTGCTGTCTATCTTCTTGATAGGTCGGATTAATGATAATAATGATAATAATATGCCTTTACCCTCTTCCGTGATGAATATGTTAACTTTCTGCAATTGTACAAGTATTATCAGATCAAGTTGGGAGACTTAACAGCGTATTATAATTTAGCCCATTAACCTCTATGAAGTATGCCTTGTAAATCCCAATAGCTTAATCAACCTGAAGAATACATTCGATTTCAGTGAAACTTCATTCTATCGCCTTCTATGATCATCACATCTTTGTAATAACACTAACTTGAAAATACTGTTACAAATAAGCCCCTTACATGTCTCCGTTTTCACATTCGAACACTCATGCTATTATTCATTTGAAAATATGTTACTTTTTTAATATTCTCAGATCTGGAAGAGGCATTTCTAAAGCTCTCTCGATTCTCTGCGTTTTCTCACATAAGAGAGATGAAATGCATACACATAACTGACGGATTAAAGTGAAATAGTTTTGGTTCATAATTAAAGTTAAAACTTATACTATCGTTGTATGGATGTTCAATCTTTACATATGTCCTCGAATTTACCGTCTTAATCTATGTTCAGCTCTTCTTAATTCCTGAGTTGAGCAACAACACTAGCAACAGTTCTTAATTAATAAATCTAATGATACGTGTATGTTTCCATACTTTAGCAGTAACATTCAGTTTTTTGCTGCTCATCAGTAAAATTCCTTCAAAATCTCATACATGTCTAATAATTTAAAAATTCCAAAAAGATTATAGCCACAACTCCTGAAAAACATATCTGATAAAGGGTTACTTTACAAACGTTGTCTTTTAAAGACCAATCACTGCAACTTTTCCTTGATTTTTGGTGATTAAAGATTCATGAAGATGAAAAATCATTAGCAATTCAACAGCACATACTCTAGGATTCATTGATCAACACATCTATTCCCAGTTACATCAAAATAACTCTTAGCTTACAACCAACACTTCACCATTCATGAAGAACTTTCTCAGTTCCGTTGTAACTCTCACAACATGATATATAAATATCTGTTTTCTCTGTGTGTATAATTTCACAACCTTTCTCATGTACATCTTTATATTGAAAGATAATTTCAAAGTATATATAGCCTCATTAACTCTAATTAAAAGTAGTGTACGCGGCTAAATACTTAGATATGCACGCACATGCGCATTTTCATCCCTTCCCATCCCTTCCTCCTACCCTAGGGACGGCGAGTTAAACGTCTGGCAATACCATTGGGCGTGACCGAAAAAGAAATTATATATATATATATATATATATATATATATATATATATATATATATATATATATCTATATATAGATATATATATATATATATATATATATATATATATATATATATATATATATATATATATATATATATATATATATATATATATATATATATATATATATATACATATATATACATATACATATACATAGATATACATACACACACACACACACACATATATATATATATATATATATATATATATATATATATGTATATATATACATATATATATATACATATATATATCCAGACGCTTTGATCTTTATTATACCGGAAAGATTCCATCTTGATAAACATAAAATTCTTTTCACGTTTCACTTTGTTTGAAATATTCTCTCCATTTTATCCACAGGAATATTTTCCATATAAATGAAAAACACTTCGAGAAATCACGCTTGTCTCTGAACATCCACAACAAATCCCTGCATATTTTATCACCTGGATTAATTGTATATTATTTTCAGATTACACATTTTCTGAAAAATCTCTTCCTCTCCCGAGTTTTAGAAATGCTTTGGGGATCACTGACAAATCCTTTCAAGACGCCGCAATTTCTTAAGAGAAGCATCTTAAGCTCTAACAGCTGTTCAAAACTTCTTGACAATTTGAAAAATCTGATTTTGGTGTATTATGTTTTAAAAACTTTATAAGCATGTAAAAGTCGAAGAGACTTAAATCTTACAAGCATGTATAAATTGAAGTGTTTTACATTTCACAAGATTTAAATTTTATTTAAGAAATCAGTAAATTTGGTTAAAGATGGAGGAGACAAACCCTTGCAATTGACCATAATTTGAGTACAAGCCATGGCAAGTGCGACAACGCCTTTTCACAATCCCCGAACCTGCGCTCATAGTTAATCTTCTTGTAACAATTCAACGCACCGCAATTACGGCTCATCCTTTCCCCTCCCGTCCTCTCCCCAGCTCTAAATCTCTGCTAAAATAAAAATGCTTTCGTATTGTGAGAACGCCTCAATATTTCACATGCAATTTGCAATAATATGTGCAATTTCAACTTCGCGTGACGTTGGATGCATGCAATTTGCGAGGGGCATTAAATTTTTAGTGCGTTGAAATGAACGGGATGTTTTGGTACGAGCCTTGTCTCACGAATCCGTTTCTGGCATAAAGGTTCCTTTGAACTTGATAGGAAAAGAATAAAACGGCCGAGAGAGGTACTTTGACGGATTAAACCTTCGGTTCCAACGTACTCAAATAGTAAACTGTAGTTCTACAAACACGCATTGAACAGTTTTTTTCCGACCGAGTCTACCTTCATTTCCAAAACATAACAACAAAGCTACAAGAAGTAACATTTTGGATATACAACGATTTATCTATCATAAACTACAAGTCTGCCGAATTTTCACTCCACATAATAAGGAGTACTTTTAAAATATGGGCAAGGTAACCATTTTCAGTAGTTAATATTTCTTTTGGGGAGTAAATTCTATTTTTATACACTAGATATGGGAGAAAAAAAAATGGTGAATATTACCGGAAAATAATAAGAGCGTAACATTTTACTTTGTAAAAGTAATGCTGACTTTGTCAATTTCTGCCTTGTCCATAACATTTTCAAAGTATTCCTCTTTCATTATATCATTTGTTTTCATTATTTTTGGCTGTTCAATGGCAATGAACATTCATGGGAGGACAAAATAGAAAAATGGAAAGATGGGAACATGAGAGAATAAAATCCATGTAAAGATATAAAATACAGATGTTTAGGCAAATATATTGTGTTGGTATAAGAAATTTAATCAAATTTGACTACAAATTGAATAACAGCTGCTCATCAAATTACATACTTTAGCATAAAGGATAACTTTCAATGGTTTAAAGTTTCCTACAGTAAAATAAAATTCTCTAAAGTGAAAAATAAGTCCGGTAAAAAAATATAAAAGTTAAAATAATCATTCATACATGAAATTTGAAGAGTGAAAATCTGTAAGTGTGATATCGCTGGAAGCTATTCGTAGCGTCAAAAAAGCTATTACATTTAAATATATTTCCACTTTAATGCATCAACATCGGCTTCAACTTATGTTCCAAATAATCTCAAGATTGCATTATAATAACAGTTTTAAAATACGTTCTATGCAATTTTCCCTTCGTTTCTACACAATCAATTCTTCAACATCAGCTGCACCGTATAGTTACTCGAAAGGCTCACCAAATTCCTGCCACACACACACACACATATATATACACACACACACACACACACATATATATATATATATATATATATATATATATATATATATATATATATATATATATATATATATATATATATATATATGAATACATAAAAGTGTATGTGACTCGTCAAAAATGACGGCTAAATATTTAGAAAGATATACGCACACGTACCCGACTATCACCCTCTCTCACCTACCCCGAGGGATGGGGAGAGCTGAGCGTTACCATATATATATATATATATATATATATATATATATATATATATATATATATATATATATATATATATATATATATATATATATATATATATATATATATATATATACACTTGCTTTTTACTACAGTATATAGGGGAAATATAAACGTGCAACTACACTGCATTAGCTTATTCTGTTTTGTACTCATTCACGCCATTTGTATTGAATACTTCATCTACCCAGAGCGTCTGTTACCTTCTCCATCTTAATACTTCAGAATTTTCCAACTATTGCACTGACCTACCGATCGTCATTCCCTCCAGTCGACTGAAATTTTCAAAACCCCGATCCATCTTATCTTTCTTTCTACATCTTAACTGTGCATGAATAAATCTTTAGCGCAAACATCATTTCAACCACTTATGACTTTGTCTTTCATTTGCACTCATTGTTCATACTGAATTTACATATCATAACTGACAATTACTTGGATATACCTTCATGAGTCAAATCAACCACTATGATTTACTAGCTACCTAAATAACTCTATGATCTTATAGTTGTCATTCATTTTAAACTTATTCCTCTTACAAACGCTTCCACGGTTTGAATAAATTGTTTTTTAGCTTGAGAGAGAGAGAGAGAGAGAGAGAGAGAGAGAGAGAGAGAGAGAGAGAGAGAGAGAGAGAGAGAGAGGAGGAAATGGATATAAGAAACCTGTCAAAACTGACATTCAACCACCTATCACACAACCTTTGGTGTTGCAACACGAATTTGAAAGAAATTGATAAAAAAATTTGTTCCCTTTAACAGTGAGAAAAATCTTATTTTCTCAATTTCATACAAACAATCAATCATCTTGTTCAGTTGCATTGGACCATAATAATTTACAGAAGACGGAAAAAATTTAGAATTTGCTAACATTTATTTCAGATAATTTGCAAATCTAATATTCACACTCTAAACTAAATCTTATGTTTAATTGTCATAATTTCTAAGAACAGACTATATATATATATATATATATATATATATATATATATATATATATATATATATATATATATATATATATATATATATATGTATACATATGATACAAAAGTTAAAATATTAGGCAAGTTATAATTGGTTATATTTTGCAACTTTCACGCTCTCCCTCTGAGTAGAGGGAGAGCCACATTACATTCGCTGGTTATCCAGGCGAATTAAAGATAATTACATTAATTACATTAATGACGAGCACAGTGGTGGTACTAATATACAGAGATTACTCACTTCCCTGGCTGCCTCACTTTTTGTTTGGTACGAGGAGGGTTCTTAAAATAGAAGGGAATGTTCGACAATAATGTTTACACTGGATAATTGGAAGCTGAGAGAGAGAGAGAGAGAGAGAGAGAGAGAGAGAGAGAGAGAGAGAGAGAGAGAGAGAGAGATCATTGCTTTAAAACCTATTACTGTACTTCAAGCATATCCAATTCTTACTCAAAATAATTAAACTAACCAAGTTTTTAGATTCCATAAAACGAGTTTTCTGTTGCACATCACACTGTTTTATTTTAATCAATCGAAATATACACCTGTATTCCTCTCATTAAAAGTCAAAGTTATTTTCGATTCCAAAATAAACACTCATGTCGGCACGATCCAATGGCGGAGAGGAAAACTTCCTTCTTCCTCCGTTAAATAATTACCCCACTTATTCTGTATTTCTTCGTTTCTTTCCTTCCCCTGACGAGATATGGAATTCGTGTTTTTTTCTGTTTCTCAAGAGTCCTTTACTTTACTTTACTTTACGGGCTGCTTATCTGGTCCTGTACAGCAGGGGAACCCATTTTCTACAGGACCTCCACTGTCGTTTTATGATGTTCATTCGGGAGCATTTAACATTTCACAATACGTATTGTTCGCTTACTGTTTGATCATCACTATCAAAACACTCGCGGAATAAGAAAGTCTTCAGTTTCCTCTTGAAAGCCTAAATATCTTCAATTATTCAATTATTTATTCTCTACTGGTTCCAAGTACCGAATTTATGTATTCATCAGATAATAAGTTACAATCTCCCTTCTTCCTTTCGGGTTGTTACCTTCACTCCATTTAGCTTTGTCTATTACAAAATCAAGAGTAAAGGATGGCTTCAGAAAACGACTACCGCTTATACCTTAACAAACCAGGGGGCCACCTAATTTGATTTCATCAGTCACCTCCTCCTCTCCTTTATTACGTAACTGGGTACACTCTTGCTCTTTTAATGTCAAGGCTATACTGTAGAACCCCTTTCCATGAAATAAACAAGAGGACTATTAATCATAGAGATGCATCCCCGCTACTGGCGACTTAATCACAGAATGGGTTACATTAGCCAAGGGTTACTTAATCAAATAGCAAAAGAGAAAAATGCAGGACGTTAGAGATGCATTTTCTAATAAAATGAGCAAATTTTACAATGAGCTATTTAATAGAGGCAGATAAAATGTATTCTAAGACTTAAGATGAATATAAGATGAGCGAATACGGTAGGTTTCATCCGAAGGTAAATCTACTACTACTACTACTACTACTACTACTACAATAATTGATTATAAATATTGACTGACTTTTTGTAAGACCCTCCATCAGTCTGCTGGTATTACCTTTCTCGCGCTTTTGGAAGGCCCAGTAATGCTATGAGATAGCATACAATGCTAGTGCCCAGGCACGAAAGTGGTGCTTTCGCGGAGAGGTTCTTTTTGTGAGCTCCGCCACGTCAAAAATATAACAGATATGAGCTTCTGGTTATGTGCTTTCTGTTGTTCAGAAGTGAAGGAACATTTTCATGATGCAAGTATAATATTCTTGCACTATTAGGAAATAAAAAAAAAAAAAATGCGTGATTAACGTGCATCTTGTAACGAAAAACACAGATATCTAAAAAAAAAAAAAAAAAAAAAAAAAAAAAAAAAAAAAAAAAAAAAAAAAAAAATAAATAAAAATATTGTGTAGCAATGGTTGAACTTTTATAGTGAGATAATTATTTTGATATAAGTGTCACCGGTGAAAAGCTGTGACTGACTGCAAAATACTAATTTGTTACAAAGTGCAATTTTGATATTTTTCAAATTACTTAGTTACGTTTCATACCGTCCCTAACTAAGGAATAAAGCTAGGAAAAAAAAACTGAATTTAGAATTAGAAAGCCGAATAGAACATAAATAAAATGAATATGTTTTGGAAAAAATATTGAGAAATTGTTTTTAATAATCGTTAGATTACGGAAGTTTTTTTTTCTTGGTCTAAGAATATATACAATATACGATATATCTTAACAATCCATGTTTGCCAACGGTTATATAAGCAGATTAGCAACCTGGTGGAGTAACGAGAAATTTGGGTGTGGAGAAAATGCCCCCCTAAATCTCGATGAAGTCACTGGCAGAATGGTGACTGATTGGGTTTGAGGGGATAGACAAGATGTCCCTGCGCCTTCTACTCCTGGTGCCTGGCAGATGATCTTACTGAAATTATTATGGACCGGCAGGGGTTACTTGCCTTAGTTAGGCACTGTGCATCACAGGGAAATTGCTATCCTTTGATGAATTTAGCCAATGAATCAATCCACTATGGATCTAGTCAGTCTATGGAAAGCGAAAATGACAGAATGGTCCCCAGTTCCGGGCGTAGCGGGGTGCTAAGAATTTCCCGGATTTTAAATACTAAAGAAAAATTGAAAATTGGTAATTGTAATTTTAGAACCATAAATCAGATTGGAAAATTATAGCAAGTGGAGAATGAATTTATGAAATATAGTTTGGATTTTTTGGCCCTACGTGAAACAGGCTGTAAGAGGATTGGCAAAGAAATTTTAGACCAAGGCAATAAATATCTCACCAAGAACAGATGGAGTTGGAAGAAAAGGGGAAGGAATGATGATAACACCAAGAGCAGAAAAGACATTAACGGACTGGAAAGCTGTAAATAGTAGATTGTTACTTGCATAGTTTAAATAAAAAAATGCAATATGAGTATCATAGTTTGCTATGCACCAACAAATGATCCCCCGGAAGAAAGGAAAGACGAATACTAGGAAGAACTGTAGCGTGTAATAGATGAAATCCCAGAGAGAGATATGAAAACTGTGATTGGTGACTTCAATGCTAAAGATGGAAGGAATAATCAAGGTATAGAGAATGTGATGTGTTGAGGGTCTTGGCGAAGTTGTAAATGAAAATGGGGCATGTTTTATAAGTTTTTGTTCAGCAAACAATCTTATCATTGGAGGTACTCTTTTCCAGCACAAGGCCATCCATAAATATACATGGACTACACCAAGTGGCAATTACAAAAATCAAATGCATTACATAGTCGTTAATAAAAAGAGAAGGAGGACTCCGAGAAATGTAAGAAACTATAGAGGTACAAATATTGGTAGTGATCACCAGCTCCTCATTGCCACACTGAAATTAAAACTCAAAGCACCCAACAAAAATGTAGATAGAATACCAAGGTTTGATACAATTAAGGTTCTAGAAGATGAGCACAAAGAAACATTTGCAATTGAATGTAGGAATCGATTTGCAGTCATAGAGACTCTAAGAGAAGAAGAGCAGACAATTAATGAAGATTGGTTTGATATTAAGAACATATATCACTCAGTTGGTAGTGAAGTTTTGAGACACGTAGTTACAGTGAGAATACCATGGATATCAAATGATATTTGGGATACAATAAAAAGAAGGCAGAGACAGAAATTTATTGCTAAATTTTTTTCAAGGAAGTAATGAAAATTACAAGGTTGAGCATGATAAGTATTCTAGTATTGATAGTGAGGTCTAAGGAAAAGCCAGGAATGACTGTAGAAAATATCTAGACAGGAAAGCAGATGAGGCTGACAAAGCTATGAATTCAGGGAGAGGCTATGGTGTAAGAATTGCTCATAGAATTATTAATGAAAAAGAAGCATATACCCATCGAAAAGAGAGATGGATCTGATATAACAATAGAAGATGAAGAAAGGCAACCTTGGATGGATCAGTTTAGTGAGGTCATAAGTTAGAGATATAAATGGAATAATTTGATTGATATGCCGGAAGCTGAGGAAGACCTTGATGTGCCCATGAATGAGTTCAGTGTGTTTGAAGTCGAAGCTATCATTACAAAACTCAAGAGATGGAAAGCCCTTGGATACAATGGAATAACTGCTGAGGTGATATTGGCCGAAAATGAAGTGACTTCCAGAATACTTACAAGATTATTTTTTAGAATGTGGTGGGAAGAGGCCAAACCTTATGAAAGGGAGCTAGGAATTGGTGAATATGGCAAAAAAAAAAAAAAAAAAAAAAAAAAAAAAAAATCTGACTGACTGCAATAATTACAGAGGTATCACACTTACGTCAGTTTTCATGAAAATATATAGTTTGCTCATTCTAAAGAGACTAGAGAGAAAGATTGATGACTAGCTTAGAGATGAACAAGCAGGATTTAAAAGAGGTAGAAGTTGTACTGACCAAATTTTCATTCTAAGGCAAGTGGTACAGCAATGTGTAGAATATAGAAATCCCCTTTTGATGGCATTTTTGGGCTATGAAGAAGCCTTTGAGTAAGTGCACTGGCCAATTCTGTGGAGAGTCCCGCGTTATTATGGAGTTCCTATTAAATATGTAAATTTCATTAAGTCTGTTCATGAGCATAGCAAGTGCAAAGCTAATGTTAGTAGAGTCCTTACAAACAAATTTCCAGTGGCGTACTGCAAGGGAATGTGTTGTCACCTATGTTGTTTATATTCTTCATGGATTTTGTAATGCATAGAACAGTTGGAGATGGTGGAGAAGGATTGGACTGGATTGGCAAAAGGAAATTGGCTGATCTGGAGTATGCTGATGACGCTTTCCTTATTAGCTGAAAACTACAGGACTTGCAAAGCTTGCTTACCATAATGCACGAAACATCATGTAAAGTTGGGCTCAAGATAAATAGAAAAAAAGACAGAGATGATGAGAACAGAATATGCAATGAAAGATGAAATATCATTGGAAAGAGAAAGGATTAATGAGGTGGAATCATTTTATCATTTAGAAACTATGATCTCTAATACAAGGCACACTATTCTATCTAATTTCTCTTCCTCTTGTTTTGTTAAAGTTTTTATAGTTTATATAGGGAATGTTTATTTTAATTTTTCTGCTGTTCTTAAAATATTTAATTTTTCCTTGTTTCCATCTCTCATTGGGCTGTTTTCTCTGTTGGGGCTCCTGGGATTATAGCATACTGCTTTTCCAACTAGGGTCGTAGCTTAGCAAGTAATAATAATAATAATAATAATAATAATAATAATAATAATAATAATTGGAGTCTAATGAAAGATTAAAAAAAAAATCAGTCAATGGCTGGATTAAGTAAAATTTGGATATCAAATTGCCTGAAATCACATATAAAAATCAGGCTATATATCAGTTTAGTGATATCGGTGTGACTGTATGGACATGAGTCGTTTTATAACAATGAAACAATATCCGACAGATTTTGTAGACTTGAGAACAAAGCCCTCAGTTGAATATTGGGAGTTAAATGGCAGGACAGGATTATAAATGAAACTATATGAGATTACCCAAGTGCCATATGTGGATGAGATCATGGTGAAGGATAGATGGAGATGGTTTGTTCTTAGCACTCGCCAAGAGAGGTTAGTTCACCAGACTTTCAATTGATTTCCACAAGGCACTAGAAGAATTGGAAGACCCAGGCCTACATGGCTGAGGACTATGAAACGTAAAGTAAGAGATGATGAAAGGGGAAGTATTGATTAAAAGCTCAAGATAGAGACGACTGGTGAAATCTAACCGAGGCCTTTAGCGTCAATGGGCGTGGAAGGAGATAATGATAATGATTGATTTCCTTGTTAAAATGTTCATATTATTACACAATTCCGTATAACATGTGAAATTACAAAAAACGGGGTTTCAAATTGTGTATGAAATCTAAATATTGCAATTATTCATATACGTAAAGCACGCATAAAGGAAATCATCTATGTATGCCTAAACTCAGGCCGAACCAAGGGGTTCACCATGTGTGTATATATATATATGTATGTATACATGTATACATACATACATATATATATATATATATATATATATATACACATATATATATATTATATTATTATTATTATTATTACTTGCTAAGCTACATCCCTAGTTAGAAAAGCAAGATGCTATAAGCCCAGGGACCCCAACAGGGAAAATAGTCCAGTGAGGATAGGAAACAAGGAAAAATAATATATTTTAAGAACAATGACATTAAATAAATATTTCATATATAAAATATGAAAACATTAACAAAAGGAAGAGAAACGAGATAGAATAGTGTGCCCAAGCGTACCCTCAAGCAAGAGAACTCTAACCCAAAACAGTGGAAGACCATGGTACAAAGGCTATGGGACTACCCAAGACTAGAGAACAATGGTTTGATTTTGGAGTGTCCTTCTCCTAGAAGAGCTGCTTACCATATCTAAAGAGTCTCTTCTACCCTTACCAAGAGGAAAGTAGCCCTTGGACAATTACAGTCCAGTAGTTAACCCTTGAGAGAAGAAGAATTGTTTGGTAATCTCAGTGTTGTCAGGTGATGAGGACAGAAGAGAATCTGTAAAGAATAGGCCAGACTATTCAGTGTATGTGTAGGCAAAGGAAAAGTGAACCGTAACTAGAGAGAAGGATCCAATGCAGTACTGTCTGGCCAGTCAAAGGACCACATAACGTTCTAGCGGTAGTATCTCAACGGGTGGCTGGTGCCCTGACCAACCTACTACCTATAATATATATATATATATATATATATATATATACATATATATATATATATATATATATATATATATATATATATATATATATATACACCCTTACATTCATTCTAACCACTCCATAATAAATAACATATAAAAAGGGTAAAAAGGGCAATGGAAAGCTGAAGAAATTTTCTATATATAGCATGAATAAAATCAATAAGTTTTCACACACAAAAAACGAGAAATTATAGCCGAAAGACAGAATTCTTTTTTTATGTAAAGTACATCTACAGTAAAGTTTTATATAACGCATTCATATTTTACATTTTGCCCTACTGCCTACACCATGGGAAAATACATAGAATTCCCTTTCACGCAGTATATGAAACATCAATAATGCAATTATTTACACGTGCAAGAACATTTACATGAGAACTTAATCATCCCTTTCTAAACATTGGCCGAATCACAGTCTTGAATGCCTCTCAAATGTGCATATCTACGTTGAAATTTTTCGTAAATAACTATATAATAATAACGCAATAGAATGCTGAATAAATTCCCTATATGCAGTATAGATAAAATCAATAGGTATTTAAAAAAAAAAAAATACCATCTGTAGCTGAAAGACGGGAAAATAATTTTTTTTATATGCAAGTAAATTTTACAATCGTTTTTTTTTTTTGTCCTATTTTTATATTTTGCCAAGAATACCCTTAAAAATGCTATATGAAACATAGATATAGGAATAATAAATAAACAAAACAAAAATAGATGAACGACCGTTATTGTATGCATAGTTACTAAACCCACTCCTCTCTCTCTCTCTCTCTCTCTCTCTCTCTCTCTCTCTCTCTCTCTCTCTCTCTATCTAAGGTCATAAGCAATAACGAAGTTTGGTGGAGGTGAAGATCGAGACACAGACATCGCAGAAAGCATAGTTGTCAGTTTGTCGATTCAATTCCATTGCCCAGATTCGCGCAGTCTGGGGTGACGCAAATATTTACCGAAATTGTCTAAAACTAGGCCAAAAAAGAAGAAATGATGTTATAAAAATGAAGGGTAATACGACAAAATATTAATAATATAATATGGCAGTATTGGCATTTTATTTTCCCTCATACATTATATAAGCTTCGTTAAGAGAATTGAGAAGATTTCAACAGGTTCAGAAAACACATGGAAAATGTAGAGTGAATCCTGACTCGTTTTGTCTTACTTCTTCAAGAGTCATCTTGATTAAGATGAAACCAGTCAGGATTACCTCTAAATCTACATTTTCCCGGTTTTTATTTTTGGCATTAGAGCATCACATTTCCCTGAGCCATATACATACAGTATATATATATATATATATATATATATATATATATATATATATATATATATATATATATATATATATATATATATATATATATATACATGTATATATATATATATATATATATATATATATATATATATATATATATATATATATATATGTATATATATATATATATATATATATATATCATCATCATCATCATCATCACCTCCTCCTACGCCTATTGACGCAAAGGGTTTCATAGAGGATTCATTGACTAGATACATCAAAGGATAGCCAGTTCCTTGTGATGCGCAGTACCTAACTAGGGCAAGTGACTCTTGCCTATCCACATTAATTCTAGTAAGATTAACGACCAGGTTATTATTAATCATCATTATCATTATTTATTATATATGTAAAATATATATATATATATATATATATATATATATATACATATATACATATATATATACATATATACATATATATATATATATATATATATATATATATATATATATATATATATATATATATATATACAACCTTAACGTGGTGAAAGAGATTGCGTATCGCCATGATCAGCAGAGCTGCACTAGTCAGGACCACCCACATTAGGTTGATTTGCTGTGGGTGATCAGACTAAAATCTCCCGCCATCAACAATCCGCACTGGCCAGCGTGGTGATGAAAACTGGCTAAACCCCAGACATAAACTGACATGTCTGAGGCCTTTACCTTGAAGTGGACTAGAAACTCTACATTTGTTGTTGTGTTTATAAATATACAATATATATATATATATATATATATATATATATATATATATATATATATATATATATATATATATATATCGGGATGAAAATCTCTAATAAAATCATTTATCATATACATATTAAATAGACGACTATATTCCGGTAACTATAGCCATGTATATAGGATGCATACTCGAATATCACCTAAACAATTATGTGAGTCATATATTTTTCTTAATGTGCCATTGTCAGAATGTTGAACAAAAGGCTTGGCAATATATGCTCTCCTGTTCTTTATTTCCATTTTCTGCACCCAGTTAACGAGCAGAGCCTGCTCCCTGTCATCCAGGTGTCCTCTGAGAAAAAACAAATATAAAACTTCATATTATTTGGACTCCGGTGGCTTCTTTCCTATCTGCTCCCTTTCTCCGCTTCTTGTTCACTCGACTTTTTTTTTCTTTCCATCTCCTCCTCCTCCTCCTCCTTTTTCACAATATTTCTTCACCCTTTTTCGTTCTCCAGCCAAGGGTCTTCCATTTCCTGTTGCTATTATCTTTTGTTGTCGTCATCTTTCATACCAAAAGTTTCTTATTCCTCGCTCCTCTCTCACCTCTTGTATATGATAAAATTTGCATTTTGATAAGTTCTGTGCAATTTTCCGTCTAGTTGCGTTCTCTATTTCTCATCTCCTCTGCCTGAAAGTCTCTGATAAAAGCACTCGTTCTTCATCATAATTTATGCGAACTCAAGAGTAACTCGAAACCTTCCATCATTCCTTCCAGGTGAGATTAATACCACAAGGGTCTTCTCTGCCGTTTCTTTTTATCGTATTTCCCTCATATTCTTATTTTTTCTTTGTAGTTTTTATTCATCTTTTACTTATTTTATTGGGTTTCTCGGCTCATCATTATCTTCATATGAAAATACAATAGACGTCAAGATTGGGTTATTAGACTGCGCATGAGTATATGCGTTGACTGAATGATTGCGTCTAAGAAGTGAAACTGAAATTAACTCAAAATAAACTGATATGTAAGTGAGCTTACAAGTGAAAGAAAGTGTAGAAAAATAAATATCAATGAAATGTCCCCTTTATCTTCTGATAGCTTCATCTACTGCGCGTTTTTATTGTTCACTTCACCATTTATCTGCTCATTTTATCAACTGTTCCTCTTTTACTTCCCTTCTTGTTTAATACTATATCATCTTCTCCAGCCTTTGCAGCTCTTTCCAGAGCGAATCCATCAGTGATATATCATGACTCCATTTTTCCAGTGTACTAAAGAATGTCATTTTCCTGCTTTCGACTTTCCATTCGACCTCGCTCGTTCAACATTGTCATCTGGTTCTGCAGTTGCTATGCGACGACGTCCTTCCTTCCACTCATAACGGTATTTTTGCCATTACTTATTTCCACTCGATCTTAAATTACAGGTTTATTAAATGGGGTGATGTATTTCACAGACTTTGGGATATCAGTTGTAGAGTAAAATCTAAAGTTCTGCTGAACATTGTTTATAGTTCCGTTCAAAATGAACAAAACTATACATGTCACATAATCTACTTATTCTGCGATTAAAAACTAAAATGAATTCCATTTAAAAGAAACAATGAGAACAAGATGAAAAGAAATTGGTTTGAATTATAAATATTTGATGATTTTATACGCTTTGTTTTGAGTTTTCATATTGAAATTTGCATAACAGATTTAATTTTTCGTGTTACAAACATATTTTTTATTCTATCCTTTATAAGCAACCCTGTCTAAAGACTTATTTTGATTTTTCCATCCGAAAATCTTCTTCCCCACCGTTATCCCTACATTAAGGGGTCGGTTGCCTGATGTGCCCTCTCCAATGCCTTCGATCAAAGGCATCCACTTCCACCAAACCTCTTCTCTCCATATCATCCTTCACCTCTTGATCTTCTCCCCCTTACAGCTTCCTCCCAAAATACTCTTTCTAAACTATCATACGTTAATAGGATATAATCATATACGACACCGATGGGTTTTCCTTTCCTATTTTATTAGTTAAATGCTGAACACAAAACAAAAACAATTGTCCCTTACATAAAGATCTTCTTTTCCTATATAATAATGAGCAACGTGTCTGGTTATATAATGTGTGTGTATATATATATATATATATATATATATATATATATATATATATATATATATATATGTATGTATATATATATATATATATATATATATATCAAATAAGCCATATATATTTTTGATACATTAATGTCTGGATTCTCTTAACGACCTCGGGATCAGAGCCCCAGGCGAAATCACACTCTTGTAATGTCTGGATTCTCTTAACGACCTCGGGATCAGAGCCCCAGGCGAAATCACACTCTTGTCTTTGTGTGATTTCGCCTGGGGCTCTGATCCCGAGGTCGTTAAGAGAATCCAGACATTAATGTATCAAAAATATATATGGCTTATTTGAATATGAAAAACACGACTAAATGTGCAAAAATTTATCATATATATATATATATATATATATATATATATATATATATATATATATATATATATATATATATATATATATATATTTATATTTCTGTCGCGCTCGGTCTTTACCCGTCCCTCGGAAACCAAAATATCCCATAAATTGCTGAATCAGCGGGTTGTAGTTAGAAGAGGGGGAGAGGGTTATTATTATTATTACTTGCCAAGCTTCAATCCTAGCTGGAAAAGCAGGATGCTATAAGCCCAAGGGCTCCAACAGAGAAAATAGCCCAGAGAAGAAAGGAAAACAGGAAATAGGAGAACTAATTAAAATAAAATATTTCAAGAAGAGTAACAATATTAAAATAAATATTTCATACATGAACTATAAAAACTTTAACATAATAAGAGGAAGATAAATTGACAGAATAGTGCGCCCGAGTCTACCCTCAAGCAAGAAAACTCTAGCCCAAGACAGTGGAAGACCATGGTACAGAGGCCATGGCCCTACCCTAGACTAGAAAACAATGGCTTGATTTTGGAGTGTCCTTCTCCTAGAAGAGCTGCTTACTATAGCTATAGAGTCTCTTCTACCCTTAACAAGAGGAAAGTAGCCACTGAACAATTACAGTGCAGTAGTTAACCCCTTGAGAGAAGAACTGTTTGGTAATCTCAGTGTTGCCAGGTGTATGAGGACAGAGTAGAATCTGTAAAGAATAGGGCAGACTATTCGGTGTATGTGTAGACAAGGGGAAAATGAACCGTAACCAGAGAGAAGGATCCATAGTAGAAGAGTTCGCTTGCTTGAGGGTACACTTGAGTACACTATTCTATCTTATTTCTCTTCCTCTTGTTTTTTATAACGTTTATATAGTTTATATAAGAAAAAATGATTTTAATCTTGTTACTGTTCTTAAGAATATGTTATTCTAATTGTCAATTACTTTTTTTATTATTATTATTATTATCATTATTATTATTATTATTATTATTATCATCATTGTTTTTGTTGGTCTTGTTGTTACAAGCTATGCTACAACCCTAGTTTTAAAAGCTAGATGTTATAAGACCAAGGGCTTCAACAAGGGAAAATAGCCCAGTGAGGAAAGGAAACAAGGAAATAAACTACATGAGAAGTAATGAACAACCAATATAAAATGGAGTTTTCATATATAGACTATAAAAAAAAGAAAAAAAAAGAGGAAGAGAAAGAAGATAGAATAGCATGGCCGAGTGTACCCTCAAGAAGTGAAGAAGAAAGACTTAGTGGTAGGTTAAGTAAGCCTTTTACATTACAACGTGAAGCAAAAGCATTATTTTACCGTCTGTTTACATGTGCCCACATATATACGCATGGCATGGGCTTAAATGTATATGTGGTCTGGTTGGTTGAGCTAAAGTTTATAATTATAAAAATACACAGCATAATTTTTTGTGACATCATCAAAGATAAAAGTATCCCTAATTTCGGGTTTCCCGTATATTTTAACTCATTCATACTTTGAAAGTTATACGTTTTATGCATCAGCTGTCAAAACATTGTTGTTGTAATTTACTGGTGCGGGAGATTTACATCTCAATATTGTTTTCACCTTCGTCGTTTCAGTTTTCCATTTGAGGATATTAATTCTACCAAGCAGGAGCTTTACCTTGTGCTACAACTTATATGGACCTTCATAGGGATCATCAAAACTTCCCCATTGTAACTAAACGCCGCGAGCTGGAATTCTTCTCGTCTTGTGAGAAATGCTATGACGATAAAATAGAGATGTTATATGATCAGAATTAAGTTAAATGTTCTATAAGTTTGTATACTGCTTCTACAGCTTAATTATTTATACATTTTCATAGCAATGTCAATTATTTGAAAATTTTCAGTAATGTATCCATGGTAAGCATTTGTATAATACAAATTAAAACATTTGGTAATCGAGTTCATTGTTTTTTATCTCTGGAGATAAAATCCGGAGAAAAATTCTTTTTTTTTCTTATTTTTTTTTTTTCAGATCCATTAGCTTTGTGCAATTCTCCAAGGATAAGGAAGATATAACATTCGTGACTGCTGCAATATGGGCTGAAAGGAAGAAGGCGCCCTGTTACAAAGTAGACACGAAGATCTACCTTTGCGCGAGCGCTACCTAGTGGCGACTCAAATCTACCGGTACCTCATTATAGGACATGAAGTTGAACCTTAAAACTTAAAGTATGGTGGTAAGTAGGTCAATGACAGTGTGGCTTCTCAACATCCAGATCTTTACATTGATAATGTTCTTTAACTATATGCAACTCCTTTAACATTTTAGACGTGATCATTTTAGATGTGATTCTTGATTGCAAATATACTTTTGAGAAACACATTTGATCTATTTCTTCTCCAATTGGCTTATTGTGAATGTTTTTTAAAACTTTTAGTGATCAATCTATCCTAAAGAAATGTTTCAATTCCTTCATTCTACCTTGTTTTAAGTATTGCTCTGCTGTCTGGTCCCCAGCTGCTGATTATCATCTTAATTTGTTGGACAAACCCTTGCTCTCTATTACATTCCTTATTCCCTATCATGATATTAATCTCTGTCCCCGTTGTTCAAGTTACTTCTTTGTGCATAAGATTTTTTCACAATTCTGACCATTCTTTGCATTTGGATCTTCCAAGAATGTACCATAATATACTTAGCACTAAATATGTCATTAATTCTAACAGTCTTGCCTTCTTCATCAGGCTCAACACTACACACTATTCTAGAAATTTTATTCCAGCGGAGACCAGATTGTAGAATGATCTTAATCAGGCAGTAAATCGGTGGAACTTCCGATTTCAAAATTGAAACGAATGATTTTATGTTTAACAGGCTAATATGAGTCTCTCTTCTTAGTTTATATACGACATATCTATTCTAACGTTGTTACTGGTCTTGAAATATTTTATATTCTTTCATTACTTCTCATAATTTTATACTTTACTCATATCTTTATCTCATTTCCTCACACGGCAATTTTCCTCGTTGGAGCCCCTGACCTAATAGCATCCTGCTAATTTAACTAGGGATGTAGCTTAGCTAATAATAATAATAATAATAATAATAATAATAATAATAATAATAATGCTTAATCAAACAGCGAAACAAAGAAATATGTGCGATGAATTTGCGAATCTCACCGTAAGGTAAGACTCGGCTGCAAAAAAAATAATTTG
Organism: Palaemon carinicauda; assembly: GCF_036898095.1. Classification (NCBI taxonomy): domain Eukaryota; kingdom Metazoa; phylum Arthropoda; class Malacostraca; order Decapoda; family Palaemonidae; genus Palaemon; species Palaemon carinicauda. Next base: position 242,024,518 of record NC_090725.1, on the reverse strand, counting down.
CTTTGGGCTACAAATGGAAAAACAAAAAAAGTACATGAGTATAATATAATAGCAACTCTTCACAATGCATCATTCCCTTGAACATACCGATTTTAAGATGAACCAAAAATTGTGTAAAACATGTTAAAATCCTTTTTAGCAATATCAAAAGTTAAAAAGAAATGTCCCCCAAACAGATAAAAATTCACTGTTCACTCTTAGATGTATCAAATATTCTTATGCATTTAACCCGTCTTTTCCTTTGCTGATGCTCCGGGGTTTGAGGTGATGGCAGTGTTCGTATCTTTAAAAAGAAAAAAAGAAGTGAACCGTGGCGTTGTTTAAAAGACACAAAATCATAAGTGAAATTTTAAGAAATAAAATTTGATATGTTTTTCACTTACCAATATTTATTTTAGTATGGAATGTCACACAATTAACAATCCATTACGTAATACATGAAAATAACCCTATATTAAGTCCCTAACAAGCATTACGAACACTTTTATGGGATGTTGCTGGGGCTATTTTGTACATAATCATGGTTCTGAAGATGGATTTCTGTTGTTTTAATATGTTAGTATTTCTGTAACAAAACAAATTGAAAACTGGTTTCTCAAATTCGAAAGGCCTAATTACACCCAACCTTCGTTAATAATAATAATAATTCTCTTTTGATAATGAGATTAGATGGTGCTAAACGCTACCACAAAAATCGTCATTATCGTACATGGTGCATAACGTACGGGCGTGACTCTGACAGGTTTGGAAAGTTGACTTATGCTTTTTTTCCACTTTAAATGTCTTTTTCTTTATCTTTTTCCGTTATCTAAATGCTAATACGGGAAAATCTAAACGACCACTATCTTACATTTAATCTATCATGTTATTTTCTTGCTAGAATATTATTTAAACTTTTGAATAGCAGGCTAAAGCGAGGAAACACTCCAAGTGAGAAAAAAAGAATGACAAAAACTATTCCCTCCCTCGTTTTATTTTATTTTCTCTCTCAGTCGTGCAATCGAGAGCCAATTACCCGCCTCCGTACACGGGTTGTTCACACAATGCTGTTTATCAAGGTGTACCCAACACCCCAGAAGTCAATATGTCATAATGATTACGGTTCCTCGTCTTTTTATTGGCTGTCAATAGTCGGTGTGTTCGTGTATACTGTCATTATTATTATTATTATTATTATTATTATTATTATTATTATTATTATCATCTAAGCTACAACCCTAGCTGGAAAAGCAGGAGGCGTATAAGCATTAGGGCTCCAAGAGGGAATAATTGCCAAGTGAGGAAAGGAAATAGACTAAATGAGAAATAATGAATAATTAATACAAAATATTGTAAGATTAGTAAAAGTTGAAATACATATGTCACATCTAAACTACAAAGAGAGACGTATGTCAGCCTCTTTGACATAAAAACATTCACTGCAAGTTTGACCCTCTGAAGTTCCACCTATTGAACTGCCTGATAAGGATGATCATTCCACAAGCTGGTCACGGCTGGAAAAATAAAAATAAAAATAAAACTTCTAAAATAGTGTGTAGTATTGAGCTTTGTGATGGTAAAGGTACGTTTGTTAGAATTAACTGTATACCTAGTACTACGTACGGTAAGATAGTCTCGTAAGATCTGAATGCAAACGACGACCAGAATTACGAAAAATCTTAAACAAAATGCATAAAGAACTAACTGAACGACAGTGACAGAGATAAATATCTAGATCAGAAAAAAGAAATTCAGTAGACTGCATGTTGCAAGTTCTTTCCATGGAGACAGGAGAACAATATTTGAAACATAGGAAAGGTTTAACACACTTCTTCAGGATATATTAAAGGAGTCATTCCAGAGTTGCCAGGTTTTCCAAATGAGATGAGGCCAAAGTCTGATCAACTGCAGCTTTGAAAGGCCAACCTAATAGTAAAAAGGGCCGAAAATATATAATTTAAGGCTAACCACTTTCAAAAAGGTCAAATTTAGGTATCTAGCGCAAACAAAAGGACAAATTTGGAGATTTTTGGCCAGAAAAAAGGCCAACCTGGCAACCCTGTCATACGGCGTTGTAAAAACATTATCAACACAGAAATCTGGATGTTAAGGAGCCACTGTCCACGATCTACTTACAATCATATTTTGAGTTTTGTTAGAGTTCAACCTCATGTGCTATAATTTGCACCATGCACTAACTTTAAATAGATCGTATTCCTATACTAACTAAGGCGCCCACCAACAACCCACCTACTCCCAACTGTTTGAGTTTGAAAACAGGGGTCTAATGATTAACTAGGTCAAAGAAATCACTAAAATCAAGGACAATAATACGAACTTCCTGACGACAATCAAGGGATTTCTTTACAGTATTGGAAACTGTAAAAAGGGCATCGCCAGCTCCAAGGTCTTTGCAAAACTAACTTACAAACTATTATTATTATTATTATTATTATTATTATTAGCGAAGTTACAACCTATTTGGAAAAGCAGGACGATTTAAGACCAAAATCCTCCATCAGGCAAAACTAGCCCATTGAGGAATGGAAATAAATAAACTAAAGAAGTAATGAACAATCAAAATACGATATTTTGAGAATAGTAGCAACATTAAAATAAATCTTTTATATCAACACTATAAAAACTTGAAAAAAAAAAAAACAAGAGAAAGAGAGATAATGTGCCCGATTGTATCGTCAAGCAAGAGAACTCTACCCAAAGACAGTGGAAGACCATGGTACAGAGGCTATGGATCCATCCAAAACTAGAGAACTATGGTTTGATTTTGAAATGTCCTTCGCCTAGAAGAGCTGCTTGCCATAGCTAAAGAGTCTCTTCTACGCTTACCAAGAGGAAAGTAGCCATTGAACAATTACAGTGCTGTAAGGTGTAGAGGACAGATAAGAATGTGAAACGAATAGGCCAAACTTTACGGCGTATGAGTAGGCAAAGGAATAAAATGAGCCGTAACCCGAGAGAGGGATCCAATATATTATTGTCTGGCAAGTAAAAGGACATAATAACTCTCTAGCAGTAGTATATCAACGGGTTGGTGCCCTGGCAAACCTATTAACTATATATGTAAAATGTATAGTAATATTATTATTACTTGCTTAGCTACAACCGTAGTTGGAAAAGCAGGATGCTTTAAGCCCAGAGGCTCCAACAGGCCCAGTGAGGAAAGGAAACAGGGAAAAATAAAATATTATAAAAACAGTAATAACATCAAAATAAATGTTTCCCATATAAACTATAAAAACATGAACAAAACAAGAGGAAGAGAAATTAGATAGAATAGTGTGCCAGAGTGCATCCTCAAGCAAGAGAAATCTAACCCAAGACAGTGGAAAACCATGGTACAGAGGCTATGGCACTCCCCAGGACTAGAGGACAATGGTTTGATTATGGAGAGTCCTTCTCTTAGAAGAGCTGAGTATCGTAGCTAAAGAGTCTTTTCTACCCTTACTAAGAGGAAAGTAGCCACTGCAGTAGTTAACCCCTTGGGTGAATAAAAATTGGTAATCTCAGTTGTGTCAGGTGTATGAGTACAGTGGAGAATCTGTAAAGAATTGGCAAGACTATTCGGTGCGTGTGTGTGTGTGTGTGTGTGTGTGGGCAAAGGGAAAGAACCGTAACCAGAGAGAAGGATCCATTATAATACTGTCTGGCCAGTCAAAGGACACAATAATTCTCTACCGGGCAGTCACAATTCTTATTCAAAAGAACACTCATTCCTCATGTCTGTAACCCTGAACCTTTTCTTCATGCAGATACATAAGTTTTCAGGTTAGTCGCCAAAATAAATGACCACCACCATACTGCAGAATTTCACTCGTAAATCCAATTAACTAGGATGTTCTGTTTTTCTTCCCAGAAGCAGTCTCAAAATGATATAGAAATTTTTCAGACGCGTAATTGAATTCTATGTCTTTCCTATTCTCCACATCTAACCATTCTTCAAAGCGTGAACTCCGTTCACAACTACGTCCATATATATATATATATATATATATATATATATATATATATATATATATATATATATATATATATATATATATATATATATATATATATATATGTGAGAGAGAGAGAGAGAGAGAGAGAGAGAGAGAGAGAGTATGCGTGTGAGTAAAGGATGTAATTCTTTTTATTTGATGAAACTAAAAGTTCACCATTGCAACACTATAATTAAAACGAAGAGAGAACATGAAACCGAATCCTGAGTCCAAAACAAGCGTTCGTTGCTAAGTGAAACAGAGAACCGAATGAGCAGATGGTTTTCTCTGTGAATTATGTTTAATAAAGAACAAAGTTGATCTGTTGTAGAGGAAACAAGACTCTTCAATTAATAACTGCTTGTAAGATGAGGAACAGTGATTTCTTGTGACGCAAAATCAACAGAAAATTAAGCTCTTATTGTATCTGTTTTCTGTAACTACCTGTTTGTGTTGTTCTGTTTGCTTATACTACTACTTTTTCATTTATGCTTGTTTTATTGAAAAGTCTAGATGACTGATATATCATATTTCAGTACTAATATAGAATACTTCTTGCATTTGTCTGTTTATTTTTCTTAAGATAGCAAGAAGAGGTTATTTTAGCCCTTGTTAGAGAATAGGTAATGTTCCTCCATTAGGTAAATGTGTTTGTGGTAGTTCTAGCCTAGCTGATTACAGCCCCATTTCTATAACTCCCATATTATCTAAAGTTCTTGAATGACTTTTGACAAAACGTCTAGATACGTATGCTGAAAGTAATAATTATGTTCCCCTTGTAGATGGTAGGTTGGGGAGGGCACCAGCTACCTGTTGAGATACTACCGCTGGAGTTATTGGGTCCTATGACTGATCACTACATTGGATCCCTCTCTCTGGTTTACGGCTCATTTTCCTTTGCCACACATACACCGAATAGTCTGGCATATTCTTTCCTCATTTTCCTCAGTCCTCATACTCCTGACAACACTGCGATTACCAAACTAATCTTCTCCGCTCAACGGGTTAACTACTGCACTAATTGTTCAGTGGCTACTATACTCTTGGTAAAGGAAGAAGAAACTCTTTAATAAGGGGAAGTAGCTAGCTATTCCAGGAAAAGGACACTCCAAAATTAAATCACTGTTCTCTAGTCTTAGGTAGTGCCATGGCTTCTGTACCTGAACCACAGTCTTCCACTGTCTTGGATTAGAGTTTTCTTGCTTGTGGGTACACTTGGGCACACTATTCTACCTTCTTTATTCTTTTTCCTTTTTTTCAAGTTTTTATAGTTTATATATGAAAGATCTATTTTGATGTTATTGTTCTAAAAATATTTCATTTTAAATGTTCATTACTTCTCTTGTAGTTTATTTATTCCCCTCATAATTTCTTCGCTGGGCTATTTTACACTGTTGGAGACTTTCTCTTCAAGCATCCTGCTTTTCCAACTAGGGTTGAAGCTTAGGTAATAATAATAATAATAATAATAATAATAATAATAATAATAGTGCACCCTACAAGTACAAACTGACGGCTAAATATTTAGAATTTCAGATAGATATACACGTGTGCACACAGATTCAACTCTTCCCACACCCTTTCCCACTCTTAACTACATCGAGGCGGTTTCGGCATTTTATGGATAATGGTTTCCAGCGTAACTCTCGGGGTACCCCCTCTCACCAGGGAATGACTAACCACACTCCCCTTCCCAAGGGACGGGGAGAGACCGAGTATTCATACGTGTGGGAATGCAGCTGAGCATAACAGGAGTATAAATAGAAATACACTGTGTGTATATAACGGATTTTGAGCGAAGCGAAAAATTTATTTTTGGGTGAGGTAGCCATATCGTTTTTGATGGAAGTTCCTAAAGGGTAGCTTCCTAGGGTATATTTAACTACAGTGATATTCCCAGAGAATTTTATCTTAAGGTATCCAGAATTCTAACTCCTGGAGCGAATATCCCTAAATAAATCTAACAGGGATATCACATAATATCAGAGTATGTATTCTTGACACGTCACATAGCTATCTTCACCCCGAACAGTATTAACGCTTCGAGGGGTTACAGTGAAGAGAATCTGAAACGAGAATGAAAAGAGAGCCGTTCATAAGGAATCTCTCCTATTCCGTTTCCAGTGTGTATCTGATGAAGGCGGCAGCGCCATCTTTATTCCTTGTAGCGATATATGAGGTGCTACAGATACTGTATTATAGGGAGGAGTCAATAAGCCCTTTTACGATAAAAGGAAGGGCGGGTCCATCAGGACGACATGGCTACCTCACCCAAAATTAAAATTTTCACTTCGCTCAAAATCCGTTTTTTGGGCTCAGGCCATGTCGTCCTGATGGAAATTTACCAGAGCATTACTGTATCTGTGGATTCTCAACCGGTGCCGTACTCTCAAGAAAGTATTTTCCTGGTCCGTCTAGACCTAGAGACCTATGATGTTACCGTCATACATCATTTCATCTAAACATGAACTATGTTAGTGCTTCCTGCCCCCTACAGGAAAGAGTAGTACTAGACTCTGGAAAAAGTCTCGAGGAGTACATAACTATGGATGACAAAATGACAAGCTTGTATAGTGGTCTCGTGCTATACATTATAAAGCAAAGTTTGTATAAGAGTCACCAATGTCAGTATGAATTCCTGACATATCCCCCAATGTATCTACTCTTATTAACTATTGGATAACAGTTATATCCACATAGGAAAAAATTTTGCATCTCTACCACCATCCTCTTAGGGTACAACGTCAACTCTTCCTAAGGAAGGGTTAAAGCGAGTGGATTTTTGCTTGAAGAAAGGAACAATCTTAAAAGACATTCCATGATAAAATTATCCATATTTTAATCTTAATGCTCAGTACATTTCTAATAAAATGAGTGTGGGCGAATAAGACGCAGGGTTCACTATGAACTAGTTTATAAAAAATTTAATAAACATACATATCAGATCAACATTTATAAAATTTATAAAATATGGACGATATCCTTTAAAGCATAAAGAAAACAGTCAACAGAAAATATTGTTTCGTCTAACAGGAAACAGATTTGCCACTTCAATCGAATTATTAATAATAATGATACAGTCTGCATACTGTTTATTTACACTAGCGTAAGAAACGCTTGGCACAAGTGTCCATATTATGCTATAGTTCACCAAAGTCAATGGAACAGTTCGTAAGGACACGTTAGTGGCCTATCACTCAGTGTGTAGTAACAAACTGTGACTACACACCCACCCTCATAATATTAATTACACTGTTCCTCACTGATTTAAACAGAAGGTTTAAGAATTCTACCTGCTGCTACCACAGACCTCTTGAGTTGCTCCACTTGCTTCGCATAGTGCATAAAGAACACCTTGGATGACTACCAGCCGGTGTGCGAACAAAGATGTTCAAAGTCCATATAATTAAAGAAATTACATGGAAGAGGCAACTTTCCTCGGATCATGACTTATGGGTGTACTGTCTGGATCTGCTCTGCGAATAACACAGGTGAGTTTCGCCCTTAGTTGTTTCAGAGATAACTTTGAACCCGAGGTTTCTCCTCTGAACAGCTGTCCTCCCTTAAAGTCTGAAGTTCTTTTAAGATAGACTTTTAGGCACTCCACTGGACATAGAGATGCATCTTCCTTCAGAGGGCAGAATCTCTAGGGACCCCACCTGTTGGTGGGTAGCTCGTTCTTGGTAAGAAACGTTGGGTCTGGAAATAGATTCAGTTCTCCCTCCAAGAACTGGACGTGGCCTTCCTCTCTAGAGAGAGCCACTATTTCACTAACTCTGGCCCCCAAAGCGAGTACAAACAGAAATATGACTTTTAATTCAAATCCTTCTAAGCGCATTCTTTATTGTTCATTATTTAGGCACAATGAAGAATCTTATCTAATGACCATGAAATGGGTCTTGGAGGTGCTGAAGGACTAAACCTAGCATGGGCCTTCATAATTCATTAAGAACGTCGTTAGAAAGGTCGACCTGAAAGGCATATAGTATTTGTCTTGTTAAGGCAGACTTGCACAAGGATATTGTGTTGGCTGCTAAACCTTGCTCATGAAGGTGAATGAAGAATGATAAATAGAAATCTGTTGAGATTTCTTTTGGTTTCTTCGCCTTGACAAAGGATACCTGCTTCTTCCCTGAAGCCTCATAATGTCTTCTGGTTTCCTCCAAAAGTCTAAACTGGCTTTTGATACCCCGAATCTTGTTCTCATTGCTAAGGAGAGAAAATCATGAGATGTAGGTTCCGGGTTTTCTGTGATGAAGCGAAGACAGTCGACTTCTGTACTCGCTGAGACAGGGATGGATCCGGTAGCGGTACGAACTTTAGTCGTAGTTCCAATGCCAGAGGGAACCACACACTGTTTGGCCACTTGTGGGCCACTATTGCCGCTTTCCCTTTGAAGGATCTCAGTTTGTCGAGGACCTCGTATGGGGACACATAACGATCTATTTTCTTGTTGTCTTCCGTCGCAAAGAGGTCTATCTGCAGCTCCGGGACTTGATTCGTGATAAAGGAGAACGATCCTGCGTCTAGGGACCATTCTGGCTCTGTTGGTGTAAACCTGGATAGAGCGTCCGCTGTTACATTGCGGAACCCTTGAATGTGAACTGCTGACAGGTGCCATTTTTTCCTTTCCGCCAAACGGAATATGGCCAACATCACATGGTTGACTTGAGGTGACCTCGACCCTTGTCGATTCAAGCATCTCACTATTACCTCGCTGTCTAGAACCAATCTTATGTGGGTCGAGTAGTGAGGAGATACTTTCTTTAGTGTCAGAAGTACTGCCATGGCTTCTAGAAAGTTGATGTGAAATGACTTGAAAAGATTCGACCAAGCTCCATGTACTCTCTTCTGATGAGAGTGACCTCCCCAGCCTTCCTTTGAAGCGTCTGTGTGGAAAGTCACTGACGGGGCAGGAGGTTGAAGAAGTATTGATTTCTTCAATTGCTTGGCATTGGACCACGTCTTGAGAAGCGTTCCCAGTCGAGTCGGTAGTGGCCTCATTAGATCTCTTCGCTCGTTTGATGCGTATTTTCTCCAGACTCCTGTTGCATCCTTTAGCTGTGCTCTTAGCACTGGATCTGTTATCGAAGCAAACTGTAGAGAACCCAGCACTCTCTCCTACTAGCGTCTTGATATCCGTTTGGATTTCAATAGTCTCTTGACAGATCCTGCTATTTCTTTCCTCTTCTTCCCAGGAATGGAAAGTCGATGTGACTCCAAATTCCAGTGGATTCCCAACCACTGAAACTTTTGAGCTGGAGATAGTCGAGACTTTTGATATTGATCTTGAATCCCAGATGTTCCAGGAATTGGATCAATGTCTTAGAGGCTTGCATGCATTCTGTCCTGGATGCTGCCCACACCAGCCAGTCGTCCAAGTAGGCCACTACTTGGATCCCCTTTAGGCGTAATTGATGGACGGCTGCGTGAAAATCCTTGGGGCTATGTTTAGCCCGAAAGGCATGGCTCTGAAGGCGTAAAGTTTTCTCTGTAACTTGAAGCCTAGGTAGGAGGAGAGGTGGCGATTAATTGGAACGTGCCAATAAGCGTCAGACAAGTCTATAGAGACAGTATATGCCCTTTTGGGCAGTAGGGTCCTTGTGTGTTGAAGTGTGAGCATTCTGAACTTGTAGTTCACTATGAACTTGTTGAGTGGCAACAAGTCTAGAATGACTCTGATTTTTCTGAGTCCTTCTTTGGAACACAAAACAGCCTTCCTTGGAACTTGATGAACTTAACTTTTCAGATTACTCTTTTCTCTAAGAGTTCTCGGACATATTCTTCCAGAACGGGGGTAGAGTGTTGGAAGAATTGAGGAAATTGAGGTGGAGGACTGCTCCAGCTCCAACGTAGTCCATTCTTTATTAGGCTGTGGGCCCAGGGATCGAAGGTCCAACGATCCCTAAATAGATGTAGTCTCCCTCCTACAGGAAGCATCTCACTTCTGTTGTTGTGGACCTGAGGCCTTGCCTCCTTGATCGCGTCCTCCCCTGGATCCCCTTCCCCTTGAAGGGCGTCTAGAAGAACCTCTGGCTATTCCTCTAGGTTTTGAACGAAAGGAAGAAGTCTGCCTTTCAAAGGCTGGGTTAAAAACTGGCGACTGTGTCGCTACTTGTTGAGGTACCAGCTGGTACGTGGTTGGAGGTTGTGCCACTATCTGAGGCACCGCGGTCGCAGGAAGTTGTTGTTGTTGCTGTCGGTAGGGTTTAGCCGGCCGAGAGGATAGCCTAGGCCTTTTTGTCTTCTTCTTGGGTAGGGGACCCTCATCCGGAGAAGACTTTCTCTTAAGATCTACGCCCCACTTTTTGAGAAGGTTCCTATTCTCCGTGGCGGCCTTGTCTACTACCTCTTTAACCACTTTGTTGGGAAAGAGGTCCTTACTCCAGATACAAGAGGAGATCAGCTTCCTCGGTTCGTGCCTCACCGCAGCCGAGGCGAACATGAACTCTCTACAGGCTCTCCTAGCTTTAATAAAGCTATAGAGATCCTTCGTAACTGTGGCCAGATAGGTTTTGGCCACTACCATGAACATGTCCTGGTTCTTGGGGTCACTTGCCATCGTTTCTAACGTCGTTTGCAATGACATCGACGCTGCAAGTCTTTCTTTCGTCTCTTGCTCTCTGCGCAAGAGAAAATCCGACAGCTTTGTAAGTTCCTCACCAAACTGACGTTCAGCAATATCAGCTTCCAGCTTCCCGACTGAGAAGGTAAGGTGGACGTCCTTCCAGTCTTTTTGGTCCAAGGGCAAGGTCAGAGATAACGGCTTGTACTCCTCCAAGGAGGGGCATGGTTTCCCTGCCTCCATCGTCTTTAAGGCTGCCTTATATCCCTTTTCTATGAAGGGAAAGGCTCCGGTTGGAGAGGCCACAAAGGAGGGAAGCTTCTTACTCAAGGCTGGCACCTTTGAGTTCGTGAAGCCCTTCTCTTTCATCGAGCTCGCTAGTAACGCCTGTGCTTTACTATGGTCAAGAACTATGACCTCCTTCGGCTCCGTCTCCTTCTTTGAGGCTGGCTCCTTCTTAGGACGGACATAGCAGTCCGGGTAAGAGTCTTTGTTGGGCCAAAATTCCACATCTTCCAGGGGGAATTGCGCCCAACTTCTCCGAAATAACAATCTTCCCGGTTCTCATTGGCATGTGTTCGGCATACCTCCAAGGATTGGTATCCAAGCACAAAGGAAGATCCTTCACGTTGAGTCGCTTCTGGGGCCCATGTGATGCTGCAAGTCTACGTATCTCCAGTTTCATTGCAGCTTCCTTTTCATCATTCTTCTTATGTATTTGTTGAATCATCTCAACAATAGAAGAAAGAGTCCTTCCCAGGTCATCTGGGATAGCAGACGATGTAGAGGGAACAGGTTCTGGGGCCGGAACCGATGTAACCGACACCTCGTCGATTTCTTCCTCTTCTATTTCAGGATCCTAGGACAGCTCCTCCTCCTGACCTTCTCCCAGAAGGTCCTTCTCTGTATAATCCGACACCTCCAACATCCTATCGTCCAATTGGATGTCTTGAAGGGCGGCCGAGACTTCAGAATCTACCGGATTCTGGGCAGTTGGTATCTCCTCCTGAGGCTGAGGAATGACTGCATCAGCCGATGCCTTAGGGAAAAGGTAGGCCCTCATCTTCTCATTTGGAAGGTAGGGGCCTGAAGTGTTTTTCTGAAAACCCCTCACCCAGGTTCGTAACTTTTCCCTGGTAGCATCCCTTGACTCCGCTGACTTAGTTGTGTCAAATGCCTCGGTAATCAGGTTAGAACATATGGTACATACCTGAGGGTCCCAATATCGGAGATCACCTTTGGAGACTGCGCATGCTGCGTGCCTCCTGCATAACTCGTGTCCACAGAAGTTCTTACTGCGGACATTGCAGAACATACTCCCGCACTTCGGATGGTCCTCCTGTAAAGAGAAGAGAATCCATGAGTATCAAGTGAAGGCTTTTCACTTATCATTAATACATGTAGCTTATACAGTAAAGCTAGAAAGGAAAGAAGGAAAGACACATACTTGTATTTCCTGCCCAGCCAATTGCTGTAACCTCCCAAGATATTAAAACTAAGGTTAATTCTATTCTAGAATACCTTATAAATTTTCCTAGGCGGAAAGTTAAGGTGTAGCTCACACCTTAAAATAAAGTTTTAATATACGGGATAGAATGAATACAGAAAAAACTCACTTTCTATATATTGTACGGTCTCAACAAAAGGTTGTCCAAGATAATAATAAGTATGTTGGAAGAACTTTAGTGTTACAACAAACTCTGTACTGTAGTTTTATTAATGCAGTGTGTACTACACCACAAATATAGCAACTACTGTACATCGCATGCTGTCGTGCCAGCTGGCATTTACCCCTGTATAGATCAAAGGTATACTACCGTTAACTAATAGGCGGCAATTCACTGGTTCGCAAATGTGTGCCGGCTGGCAACTAAAAACACTAGCTCCCGGCTGCCGGCCGCTAATTGTAGTGGCCGGCAGATCTCGGGATGTGTTTCTAGTGCCGGCAGGCAAAGGTAGCGATACCCATGCCGGCCGGCAGTGACTACGAACCAGAGAACCTTCACCTATCCGGCTGCCGGCCATTAAAGCCGGCAGCCGGGCTAGGGGTACAATACACTGGCAAGAGAAACAGTATGGCTGTAAGGTTATAAGGCATCATTGCCATACAACCTTCCATCCAGAAAGGGGAGAATGTAACATTCAGGCTTCCTATCTATCCATAGCCTGCCGGGCTTTACCAGCAGACACGGAAGAGAGACCAAGGGAGGTCTGGGGTTCACTCTGTAGAAGAAAAAGGTCTCTGCCGGCCGGCAATAACGTGCCGGCCGGCAATAACGTGCCGGCCGGCAGAGAGCTGAGCTGGTCCCCCATCCTAACCTACGCTAGGTACGGAAGTAGGACTGCGGCCAAAAAATGTAATGGCTAGGCCATCACTAAGAAAGATAGGGGGGAAAGGGATAAAGGTCCTGTAAACTTCGTTCTAGTATGAGACACACCCAGCAGTTAGGAAAGCTCATCCTAACCTAGGGTTGTCTATTAGGGAGGAAGACTGGCAATACTTGCTATCCTCCTCTATACCAGAACAAAGTTAGGTGTAGTTATTTCTCCAGGCAACGGAGAAAACTCATTCTCCAGCCCAAAAATAACAACACAGGACAGTCTGCTAGACCACTAGAGGAAGGAATCATCTCGTACAGAATCCTTCAGATGTGGATTAGGGAAGCAAAGCCTCCTGTGTCTGCACTTAACCTAGCAAAGGGAACTCATTCTCTATGCTAGGAAGACGCAGACCACAGACTAGAAACTTTGATGTTCTGCCCCAACCCAAAACATCAGTCACTCTGGTTACCAGGTTAGGACAGACATATCCTAGTATAGTTATACCTGAATATTATTCAGATAGAACCGCTAGGACTAAGCCTAAGGCTTACTCAGAGGGAGAGAGGGATTGAACTTAGTCTCCGGAGGAGAAAAGAACAATCGAGGATGTGCGAAAGTATACTACAGCCCCATAGGCTACTAGCCTAGGTGTGGTGAGAATCGATTACCTAAATCACCGAAACTCTCTCGTATACAATCTTGGAGAAGAAAATTCAACAATATCTTACATGTATAAAATATTTGCCTATAGCTTCAATAACGTATCACTCGGAAAACTTATATCATGCATGAAAGTACTACGCGAAGGGCAAGATCGGTTACCTAAATCTCCGAACTGAGAACTAACGGCTTCATATAAGAATTCCTAGAGGCGCTAAATAGCTAGATTTATTAAAGCATAATAACCGGAAACGTCGCTCTGGCTAACTAAATGACCCATGTATAGCGAGCAACAGCATCCAGGATGCCTCCGGTAGGCAACAGCTCTTGTTTACGTTAAAATCACTTTTGATTTAATCCAAAACGACAAGAGCTTACATTTATACAAAGTAAAGATAATACTCAACTTTCCAGAGGCAGAAGAGGCCGGAGAAGGCATCATAATGTTGAATTATATCCAAAATTACGAGAGAACACAAGGGAAAACACTGAGTAGTAGAGCTACACGAAAAGGAATAAAGATGGCACTGCCGCCTTCATCAGATACACACTGGAAACGGAATAGGAGAGATTCCTTATGAATGGCTCTCTTTTCATTCTCGTTTCAGATTCTTGTCACTGTAACCCCTCGAAGCGTTAATACTGTTCGAGGTGAAGATAGCTATGCGACATGTCAAGAATACGTCCTCTGATATTATGCGATATCCCTGTTAGATTTATTTAGGGATATTAGCTCCAGGAGTTAGAATTCTGGATACCTTAAGGTAAAATTCTCTGGGAATATCACTGTAGTCAAATATACCCTAGGAAGCTACCCTTTAGGAACTTCCATCAGGACGACATGGCCTGAGCCCAAATATATATATATATATATATGTATATATATATATATATATATATATATATATATATATACATATATATATATATATATATATATATATATATATATATATATATATACATATATATATATATATATATATATATATACATATATAGTAAGTATAAATATATATATATATATATATATATATATATATATATATATATATATATATATATATATATATATATATATGGTACTTAGGCATGAGGCATGTTAGGCAACTCTACCCTTATAATGAATAGACAACGTCTCAGCGGCGTCCAAAAATCAAAGACAGCTTCTCCTCGGACAGATTGTCCTGCGGATAGTTTTCAGGACAACCACAAAAATACATTTACAAAAATTTTCTTCATTTATTGTTTGGTGTCGACCCATGTTTAGGATCACTTCGCGACCTTTCTTCAGGACTATATTGAGTTTTGGAACTGCACTTTAATATAAATGCAAAGAAAATAAAGGAGCATCGAGACCACATATTGTCATAAGGAAAGGCGCCGCTACGAATGGAACTAAAATTAACACTATTTTAGAGAGAGAGAGAGAGAGAGAGAGAGAGAGAGAGAGAGAGAGAGGAGAGATGCACGGCAAATCAATTAACCCATGACAGATGAAAATCTGACCTCATATAACAAACGTAGGCAAATGAGCTTAAAGTCATTTGGAAGAAAGGAAAGGCTGCAATGGGATAATAAGCATGAAAAAACCTGTTATCACACCCAACTGTGAGCAATTGAAAGACCTATAACAAGGAATCAAAAAGGTACGACCTCTCTTCATCTCTCTGATAATCAAGACATTTATATCTATCAAAAATAATTACAAACTCTCTCTCTCTCTCTCTCTCTCTCTCCTCTCTCTCTCTCTCTCTCTCTCTCTCTCTCTCTCTCTCCAAAAAATAAACATTTGAAACTTTCTCTCTCTCTCTCTCTCTCTCTCTCTCTCTCTCTCTAACAACTAAAACATTTGAAAACTCTCTCTCTCTCTCTCTCTCTCTCTCTCTCTCTCTCTCTCTCTCTCTCTCTGTCAATCATAAACATTTGAAACTCTCTCTCTCTCTCTGACAACAATAGACATTTGAAACTCACTCTCTCTCTCTCTCTCTCTCTCTCTCTCTCTCTCATCTCTCTCTCTCTCTCTCTCTCTCTCTGTCAAAAATAAACATTTGAAACTCTCTCTCTCTCTCCTGACAACAATAGACATTTGAAACACTCTCTCTCTCTTCTCTCTCTCTCTCTCTCTCTCTCTCTCTCTCTCTCTCTCTCTCTCTCCGCCGAAGGGCAACACCCCAACTCCCTTT
>NC_090725.1:242000867-242008308 GCF_036898095.1 Palaemon carinicauda | reverse complement strand
CAATTTTGATCGTTTCCTTGCTTTCATAATACTCCTTATTACTCCAATACAATAAAAAAAAGTTATACAGTAAAAATTCCGCATTAAAGTTTTTCTACTTGAATTCTCACATCGCCGTACATTAGCCTATCAAAAGCATAACTGACTATTCGGAAAACTAAGGCAACCATTGTCAGTGAACTGACATACAAGATACCTTGAAACAATTTTATTTTTTCATTATTTGTTAAGAACTAACATTATATCTAAACTTCCCATGGTACTATTATACAAAAGTCTATAAAACAGTTAATGCAGTTACGTGGAAAAGCTTTAATAAAATAACTGCATTACATACATCTGGTACTGGTTTTAGGTCCCAAGTCAACATTTCTTTTTATTAAAAGCGTTTTCAAATGCATGGTTCTTTCATCAGTCTGACCTAAAAAATACTGCAAATGATCTATTCTCATTCTGACAAGACCACTTCTTTCATGATAAAGGCAATTCTGTTTGGCGTGTTCAATGAAGGTCTTAATGCCATAAAGCTTTTGCCATTTTGCTAACTAAATTAGCAAACTCTTCAAGTTGCTACGATGACTGCAGACCGCACCACGCCTCTAGGTGTCTTTATGGTGTTTGCTGAGAAAATTGTCATACTCATTCTGTTTTCCCTTATTTACGCTCTCTATCCTTTCTTATAAGAATATCTTTGCTATATTTTTGAGAACACCAACCTTACATTTTTGTTATCTTATGACTTCTCTACAATCATTTATAAGACTTATCAAGAAACAAAACTTACTTTATTATGGTAGTAGGTTGGCCAGGGAACCATCCCCGCTAGAGCGTTATTGGGTCCTTTGACTGGCCAGACAGTATTACATTGGATCCCTTTCTCTGGTTAAGGTTCCCTTTCTCCTTTGCCTACACATACACCAAATAGTCTGGTCTATTTTATACACATTCTCCTCTGTCCTCATACTCCTAACAACACTGAAATTACCAAATAATTCTTCTCTCTCAAAGGGTTTACTGCTGCACTGTAATAGTTTGGTGAACACTTTTCTCTTGATGAGGGTAGAGTCGAAGAAACTCTTTAGCTATGGTAACCAGCTCTTCTAGGAGATGGCCCCTACAAAATCAAACCATTGTTCTCTAATCTTGGGTTGTGCCATAGCCTCTCTACCATAGTCTTTCATTGTCTTGATGTAGAGTTCCCTTGCTTAAGGGTACACTCGGGTAAAGTATTCTATCTTATTTTTCTTGTTGTTTTTTTTATAAGCTTTTATAGTTTATATGAGATTTACTTTAATGTTGTTATTGTTATTTCCTTGTAGTTTCCTTATTTCCTTATCTCACTGGGCTATTTTCCCTGCTGGAGCCCTCGGGCTTATAGCATCCTGGTTTTCCAACTATGGTTGTAGCTTAACAAATAATAATAATAATAATAATAATAATAATAATAATAATAATAATAATAATACAATAAATCTACATGCAAATTTTGCCCTCAATGAAAGACAACTGGTAGCCTTTTTTTTTATTTCACTATCATCAGTCTTCTTTACAGGATTAAAAGTGGGTTTTCCAAAGCTTGATATACTATATATTCTTTCAGTTCACATAATTCATCATGTCTGAGGAGGGATACATATGTGCTTACCCAGCTTAACTAAAAAATTTCTCTCCTATTTAAGTAAGGGGCAATATTTTTCCGAACGTTTGTTGAGCCATACGCCATTGATTATTATTATTATTATTATTATTATTATTATTATTATTATTATTATTACTTGCTAAGCTACAACCCTAGTTGGAAAGCAAGATTCTATAAGCCCAGGGGCCCCAACAGGGAAAATAGCCCAGTGAGGAAAGGAAACAAGGAAGAATAAAATATTCTAAGCACAGTGACATTAAAATAAATATTTCCATTATAAACTATAAAAACTTTAACAAAACAACAGGAAGAGAAATTAGATAAAATAGTGTGCCCAAGTGTACCCTCAAGCAAGAGAACTCCAACCCAAGAGACAGTGGAAGACCATGGTACAGAGGCTATGGCACTATCCAAGACTAGAGAACAATGGTTTGATTTTGGAGTGTCCTTAATCTGTTACAACTGTATTCATTCTTCTGTATTTTCTCCTTTAAGTAATTTAGGGGAATTGTCAAAAGAGTTTAAGGTTTCTATTATTTTTTTTTTTTTTTTTTTTTTTTTTGGTAATGTACATTTCAGTCAACTGGGCAAATGAGCAGTTCTAATGGAAGACGACATGTGTGTATAAGATTACTCTAGACCTGAGCGATGCTGGAAGATTAAAGGAGAAAAAGCTACACAACTGCTTATGCTGGCAACTACTACTGTATTGGTAAAAGTAACACTTGAGACAATACCCGGAAAGTCATTTTGATGGCAATAAACAATAAGAAACTAAGAAGAGAATTACTATGTCGTGAAAAGGGATCATAACAGGTTGGCCAGAGCACCAGCCACCGGTTGAGATACTACCACTAGAGAGGTATGGGGTCTTTTGACTGACCAGACAGTACTACATTGGATCCTTCTCTCTGGTTACGGATAATTTTTCCTTTGCCTACATCTACACTGAACAGTCTGGCTTATTCTTTGTAAATTCCCCTCTGTCCTCATACACCAGAAAACATTGAGATTACCAAACAATTCTTCTTCGCCCAAGGGGTTAACTACTGCACTGTAATTGTTCAGTGGCTTCTTTCCTCTTGGTAAGGGTAGAAAAGACTTCATCTATGGCAAGCAGCTCTTCTAGGAGAAGGACACTCCAAAATCAAACCATTGCTCTATAGTCTTAGGTAGTGCTATAGCCTCTGTACCATGGTCTTCCA
This sequence comes from Palaemon carinicauda, assembly GCF_036898095.1. NCBI lineage: Eukaryota > Metazoa > Arthropoda > Malacostraca > Decapoda > Palaemonidae > Palaemon > Palaemon carinicauda. The sequence continues at coordinate 242,005,464 of NC_090725.1, read as the reverse complement.
CTGTCTTGGGTTAGAGTTCTCTTTTTGAGGGTACACTAGGGCACACTATTCTATCTTATTTCTCTTCCTCTTATTTTGCTGAACTTTTTATAGTTTGTAAAGGAAATATTTATTTTAATGTTGTTACTGTTCTTAAAATATTTTATTTTTCCTTGTTTCCTTTCCTCGCAAGGGGATTTTCCCGGTTGGGGCCCCTGGCCTGTAGCATCCTGCTTTTCCAACTCGAGTTGTAGCTTAGCAACTAATAATAATAATAATAATAATAATAATAATAATAATATGCAAAGAACTAAAATTCTACGTATGCATTAATAAGCCTTGTACGATGCCGGAGGAGCAGTTTTCAAAGTGAAACGCCTGAGGCCCTTTAAAGCTCTCAAGTCATCTCATGAGCAGGTGACGACAGGCGATTTCATTGTCGCATTATGTCCTCGAAACCTAACATGTACATATATGATCAGTGCCCCGGACTCCATTTCTACCCATTTGCAGGTAGGCCTAATGGGCCAAGAAAAGCCCCATTCTTACCCAAAACAATCGTGTTGGTTGCAAGTGATTTCTATCAGGTCCTGAACCTGACTTGAGCTACGGTCCCAAACACAAAGCAGGAACGATCACAGTTTTCATATTCATTTTGATAATATTCTTGTTTATAAAATGACTCATAAAAAAACAAGTTTCCTTATAAAGCGTGGAAACTCAAATTCGGTGTAGGCCTACCGACACATTTAAGTTTTTGTCTAGTTTAGTGTGATGAAAATATCAGGAATTATCACAGGGGAAAGTTACATAATTGGAAATATCATCATGCTTATGTATGTAATTATGTGTTATTTTATTACATATACAGTATATTTGAAACATTGGGATACAAATTTATGATATCATTTCCAGCCAAAATCTAAAAATAGGAAGTCTTTAAATATGCAAACTTGAGCACAATCCTCACATATGATGCAAAATAATCTCAAAACATTTAAATACAGTGATAAAAAGATAAACTAAATTGCCATATCATTCATGAAAAGCAAACCTAGGATCAGTGGAAATTTCCATTCTCCGTTTTCTATACACCTGATGAACCAAGGAGGGAGCGGGAGGGAAGGGAGAGCCTGGCGATTGGGGGGTGGGGAGAGGTTGGAGGGGGGTGTAATGTTTAGAGGACGAGAAAAGGCTTGACTTCACATTTAAACAGCCCCAGGCCCCCGGAGGGAAGATCTCTCTCTCTCTCTCTCTCTCTCTCTCTCTCTCTCTCTCTCTCTCTCTCTCATTTACCATGCTAAGGATGTCTCTAATATGCTATTCGTCTCACGAAAAGCTCCTGAGCATAGAATCCACTACTTAATGCAGGCAAGTTCAGCATTATCTCCACATTCGCTCTTTTGCATCTTATATGCAAAGGTGGTCTCTCTCTCTCTCTCTCTCTCTCTCTCTCTCTCTCTCTCTCTCTCTCTCTCTCTCAATCATTTTATGGACCTTTTTTCTAACCTTACCCACTCCCTCCTTCTCTTCTCTTTCCTTCTCATGCTTACGTTTCTCTTTCCTTTGTTTCGCCCTCATGCTCCCCAATCACTCTCTTTTCCTTTTACTTTTCCTCCAATTCTTCTTTCTTACATTTCTCCCCTCTTTCCTTCTTTTTCAGAACTCCCCCTTACCAAAATTTTAGAATTTTTATTATTTATTATAACTTGAACATTATACTTTCCTCTCTCTCTCTCTCTCTCTCTCTCTCTCTCTCTCTCTCCTCTCTCTCTCTCTCTCTCTCCACATCCAAAATTGACCCTCTCTGTCTGGTACATCCTTCATACACCCATCCTACAGACACTCCTGTGGTCTCCAATTATACTGGTTGGGGCATCATCGTTCTCCTAGTCTTGCTTTTATTATTTTTTTCTTTCGACTCTTTTTTCGAGGCTTTCTCCTCTCTTCTTCATCTGTAAGTCTATCTCCTCTTTCTCTTGTGCTTCCCATCCATACTGCATTGTATACCATCCGTTTCTTCTTCTTCGTCATATTGTTGTCGTTCTTCTCGATCTTCTTCTTCTTCCGAAGGCGGGGCGGGAGCAGAGGTCACCAAGTAATTGTTGCAGAGAACAGGTGGATTTCAAGGTGTTTGCTCCTTTCTAGAACGACTCTGCCCCGTTAACTTTTTGATGAATGAAAGATCGCACTGTTCTTTAACAAATCTTAAACGACTCTCTTTGGAATTAAAGCCCGTGCAGTAGCTATATTATATCATCAAATAAAACCATGTAGTTTTAATTCTACAAAAAAATACAGATATGAAAAATCAAAGATATTTCCAACGTCTGGTTCCGGTGTAATATGACAAGCCAAGCAGAAAAAGAAGGTTCAGTGAAACTTGGACATTATGTGAGTGAATATAGTCTCCAAAGCAAGAATAATCAAGCCACTAGCGCAAAAAAAGAAAGAAAAAAAAATACATAAAAAAAAATTATGTGAGAGCAAATGTGGCAACACTATCCCGACTTGAGTTGCCATACGGTTAATTAGGGCTTTGGCTGGGAGAAGGTTCCTCTCATCTTGCACGACTCTTCAATTACTCGGGAGGAACAGGATCCGGTTTTGATATGAAAAGGTAGAATTATTTGACTAAAGTAGAGGAAGGAGATGAAAGGGCAAAGAGGTACTTAATAATTATAACATAAAGAGGGAAAATGTAGCCAGAGACGATGGTAGTAAAGATTACGTTACCTTTGCTTAAGTATTGTAAATGAAAATTGATGATGACAAATGGTAAATACACAAATACTTGGAAAAAATAATAGGACAGTTGTCATGGATGACCACAAAGTTACGAGGCCGACTTCACAAAATCTATAATACTCTGCCGTTTCTTTAATGTAACTTCGTAATAAAGTGAATCAGAAACTCGTTCTTTGATATGCAATGATAAACATAAGAAAATATTTAATCAGAAATATACGATCATTCATACATGTACTGAGTATATGTGTACACAACAACAAAAAATACATCGTCTAACAATAATTAGGTACTGAGTGTATGTATACAACACAACAGAAATTATATCGTCTTACAGTAATTAGGTACTAACTGTATGTATAAACAACAATAAAAAATACATCGTCTAACAATAAATAGGAGTTAATGTATATATGGTGCCGTCTGTATGATTCATAAACATTCCAAAAATGGTAAATCGTTCAAAAAATCATTCAATTAAATCACTGTAGTTCCTACATTTTGAAAGAATTTGGTACAAGGTCTCTGTCTTAATCACTAGAGATCCTTTCAAACTGAATATTATGTAAAAAGACATTAATATATAAAATATATATATCTATATTATATATATATATATAAAAATATATATCTATTATATATATATATATATATGTATATATATATATATATATATATATATATATATATATATATATGTGTGTATATATATATATGTGTGTATATATATATATATATATATATATATATATAAATATATATATATATATAAGATACATAGATAGATAGATAACCTTCGATTTTAATAACGTATCAAAATAATTTTACGAACATATTTCGAAGAATATTACATATATAACGAGAAGGAAAGGCACCAAAAATAAAACAGGCAAATAATAACAGAATATTAGGAAAGGCGTCAATAATGATGACAAAAAAAGAATGATAGGATAACACCAATCTAACAGGAAAGAAGTAAATCTGAAAAATTATGAAATAATTGATATATCGCGAGATCAGAAGAAGAATAATAAAAATATCCTTACAAAAATGTAAATAAAACATGAATCAATTTAAAAGATATATATATATATATATATATATATATATATATATATATATATATATATATATATATATATATGTATGTATATATACATATATGATTGAAAATAATTAAATCATGACTAATAAACGAACAACCACACAAGAGAAGGAGAGAACAAGAGAGACAACATTAAAATATTCGTGATTAAATAAACAAAAGGGAAAAATAAAGAAACAAAAGACTAATGATAATAAGCAGAAATGAATCACATGACAAGTACAGGAAAGGGCCGAGCTGACAACAATGGAAGAAAGAAAAACAGCGAAGTAAGAATAAAAGAAAGAAATAGAAAGACCACAGATGCAGATAATGATGTGCAGGTGGAAAATATGATTAAAAATGAGTGCATAGATGACATCCAATTAACAAAAAGAAAGTTGGTGATTACTGTTTCGAAATGATACCGTCTAAGAAAGCAAAAAATAATAGAAGCCTTTTTCAGTCAAAGCCAATTAAAAACACGACAGGTATTATTTTGCTCCTCAATCTCTCCTATTTATGGAGCATTCAGAATAGCTTTGACTACCTACGCGTTGAAATTGAAATTTGAATCGTCATTCCGTTTCAGGAGTTTATGAAGTGTTTGCCAACATTTTCTCTAAAATTGGATATGAACGATTCCAATGACCCAGCAAGCAGACCCGAAAAAGATCTTCACTTGAAATTCGAATGAAATTTTCTTCCTTAAGGCGAAAGTCACGCCTCTGCGAGATCAACATCAACGGCGATACATAGCACTCGGTCCTTGCGCGACAAAACCGC
>NC_090725.1:241975867-241993367 GCF_036898095.1 Palaemon carinicauda | reverse complement strand
TCCCTTTATCTGCAACACAACGAAAATCTGAAACATTATAAAAACAAAAAAATTTATTTAGGCCGAAACCAACACAACTGACAATATAATTTATAATAGGAATGGAATTCTAAGACTCACTTTAATCATGGCTTAATCAAAGCGTAATTAAAATCAAAATAAGATAAATACTACTAATTCTATCACTGTTATCATTAATAATAAAAATCCAAATGACATTCTTATCATAACACTGAAGCAACAATTATCATAAAAAATTTTATTACATTGGGGAAATCTACAACAATATAGTATAATATAACATCATAAATAACATAAATGTAAAGTATTTCCCTTCTATGCAGACCCGTAACGTTTTAACAGCAGAAGAGAAGAGTAACCTGTTGTTCTTCGTGGAAAACTTAAATATGATTATTCGACGGGCGAAGTTGAACTCGGTCTTGGTCATCAAAACAACAACAACCTCATTTCCAACCAGGTAATTGGGAGGCTAAGTTGGTTGCCTACCTTCTCTGGCGCTAATAAGTTTGCTGCCCTGAATCCTATTTCTGCTTTTAACATCAATCAAATATATATATGACAAAACGAAAACAAGAGTACGCAATCCCTTATATATGTATAATATTGTTAACATGTTCGTTTATTAAATATTCTACTTTGCGTCATGATAAAACCATGCAATATTTTCTAAGAATATTATTATAAATATTTTTACTATAATTATTATTAAGGACGTTCGAGGATTTATTTTAACATACAAAATTGCCATTTACATAAACAAATTTCTGTAAACAGAAACCGATAAAAGATAGGGAATCAAATAAATAATCACCAGGTAGAAAACTCTGAGTGATTCCTTAAGTAATTAAAGATAAAGCAAGTTTGCCTTCATTGTATCTCCATGCAATAAGACTTTAATGAAAAAAAGATGCATCAAGCAGTTGTTTCCAACAAACTCCAAATATAGCATTTGTAAAGTACACATTAAAAATGTTCGTTAGGGAATGAAAACTAAACTGAAATCCAAATCGAATGCTGGCAAAGTAAAATAGCCTAAAAATACTTTTTTTTCTTTTCTTTTTTTAAGAAAAAAAAAAGTATGACTGAAAAGACCCGGATCTTCCGTATGATAAAAATCGATTTAAGACAAAAAATAAACCGATGATAATTCTAATTCCACCCATAAAACCTTCTCAAAAGTTCATCTGTGCAACTTTGATCGGTGTTTCGCCAACTTGGAAAACTTCTCGTGAATTATTCATCACAAAGGAATAAAAACGAACTGTAAAAAAAAAAAAAAAAAAAAAAAAAAAAAAAAAAAAACGCAATATGGAGAGAGCCTTTCAAAAAAAGAAAAAAAAAATCCTTGTTCGCATTTCTAGATGTATACGAAACCTGTAAAATGAATAATATAAATAGGAACGAATATGGAATTTCAAAATAACCTATGTGGATGAGTGGGTGTGAAAAGTGAAAACAGTACAAGGAAAAGTTAATAAGACTGACAGACAAATAAGAAGAGTCTAAAGTGGAAGGTAGAATTTGATATTAATACGAACCGAGGAGCTGTCACGAAAAAGACGAAGTAAAATAAATAAAAATAAAATATTCAATTAGAACCTTCCGTGCCATCTACTGTGCCACAAAGCAAGGCACACTGTATGTGTTACATTCTACTGGACGGACGAATTTACTGAAGTAAGGATAAAGGAGTTGGCAGAGTGGGCAAAGGATGTTCGATTTTTACAGATGGCATCTCCCCTATATATCAAACAGCAAGTGTCTCGATATATATATATATATATATATATATATATATATATGTGTGTGTGTGTGTGTGTGTGTATATATATATATATATATATATATCATGTCACGCTCAGGCGACAGTAGACATACACCGGTGAGTGAGGATATCCCAAGAGGTACACTTGGATACCACACACTCCCACAAATTACTGAACCAGTGGGTTGCAGTTAGGAGAGGGGAGGGAGTGGGAAGGGTTGAATCTTTATGCTTGTGCGTGTGTGAGCGTATTTAAATATCTAAAAGTAATGTTTGACGGGTTGCGTACACTTGTTGTTTAATAATGATCCAAAACAATCATGCTAAGACAGATGGAGTGAGAGGCCTCGTGTCCTCTTCTAGACCAGGAATGAAGGATTGAAGGAAAAGTAGGGAAAGGAAAAGAGCGTTTTCAAATTAGAAGTGAAATTCATTTGAAAATGTGCTCTTTGTTCTGTTATATGCCAACAACTCTCTTGTGCTCGTGCGTACCTATTTGCTTATGATAGAAATATATAGAGAAGCGAACTTTTATTTCTTAAATTTGTTTTGATTTTTCTGCGACAAGAGAGAGAGAGAGAGAGAGAGAGAGAGAGAGAGAGAGAGAGAGACAGAGAGACAGAGAGAGAGAGAGAGCACAGCTGCTGTAGCCCTTGTTTTTATTTACTGCCACATTCAGCCTCAAGCTACGACGTTCGGACTTTTAGAGCCTGGAGAAAAGTTGATTGCACTTTTTTATACCCTTCTGCTGAATGGTCGTATCTTTATATCACTTCCGAGCGTTCACGACGACTCGTCTTTGTTTACATTTGTTTCATTCATTTTTTTTGGGGGGGGACTGAGTTCAAAGACCCCCTTTGGAAGAAGAGATAGACTTCTACTGTTTCTCAAATAGAATCTAACGACATAGATAAAAGTCATTTAGTTTTTTTTTTTTTTTTTTAGTATTTTTTTTTTGCCAGGTAAACAGATTAATAAAGTTAATAGCTAAGAGAATAAATGCAAAATGCAATAAATTTACAAATCAATTATCTTTTACTCATTTGAGTAGTAAATAGGAATTAAAAAACCTACTGCATTCAATCCTTATACATCGAACTCAGTCCTATACAATACTGAAACAATATTTCCTTGCTCTATTTTCTTCTACTTTTGCTTGAATTCTCGTTAACTTTGTAACCGATTTTATTCCGCTTAAGCTTGTGCGCCGTTTCACATTCGATACACGACTGTCATCGCCATACGCATACAAGTTTCAAAAATTGCATGTTAAACTTTTTTTTCATTTATTTATTTATTTATCATACTACCATGACTGCACCAAGTGAAAAATATTTTGCAACTTCGGCAAAGATTTTCTAAAACCTGCAATCTCAAGTTTTGTATATGTTGCAATAGTGGACCGAACCGCATTGTCACCGACGAGTTTTCTGAAAAATATTGAAATGATTCAGTAAATCTGTTACACAAACGCTGTAATAAGCACACGTCTGTCTGAATTGTCCAAAAGAGAAATCTTTGAAATATATACATTACAGTATAATTTCTATTGATGAAACTATCAATTTTGAAAGTCACTCCTCTTGGTATACTCACTTGGCAATCTATCTATCTTCCAGACTGTAATCACCTTTACTGAAGTCACATACGGTATGTAAATATTCTCCTGTTTCTAACTCATAAAGCAATATTTCTTGCTTTATCATTGTATATGTTGCCATGATATAATTTGGCTAATTGAATATTTTTTAGCATTTTAGCTTTCTTGTGTACCATATGCTATAACGCTATCTGGGATTTTGCTAAGGAATATGGAACAAATTTGCTAATTCCTTGGAAAAAACAAAAATCTTGCATCTTTCGATTTTTTGCTTATATAAAAACCCGTTGTCATAAGCACTCTTCGCAAAGTTTCTTTATCACGTATCCTTAATGGAAAATTTCTTCCTCTTGAGATAAGATGTTCAATTCAATTGAAAAATTTATTCATCACTTAAATGGAAAAAAAGGGAAAATCAGGTTTATCAATACAATGTTAAATTTGCTGAATTCAAAATAAATAACAAAAGACGTTGATGCCATTGCTACAGTAGATAGGATATACAGTACTCATCACAGAGTATTACTCGAATCATTAGACCTTGATAAAGCAATTAAAATGGGAAAATACCTCAATCACAGAGAGAATACTTCAGCTAAGTAAAGATCTGTCCAATTAAGAGAAATGCAAACCCCTCCAGAAATGTTTAATGCAGTCCAGTGATGGAAAGTATATTCCGGTAAAGAACGGTATGCTTTATTCAAGGAAAAGGGACCTCGGTTAAAGATAAGATTATCGCCACGTAAAGTATAATCTGGCCAAGAAAAAGTACTTGACTTGACGAAAGTGGAAGCAAATAGACATCGAAGTCAACTATGATATATCAATTTGGTGAAAAAAAAAACACACACATATATATATATATATATATATATATACTATTAAAACTAAATCAATTTGCCAAGAAATCTTACCCAACTGCCAGACTCCCATACCATGCTAAAATCCTTCTCAGGCCAAACACACGAAAAGCCTTGACGTATAAAATTACTAATGAATGTTGCATCTTATGTTAAGTTTCTTCTTGAATCTCTCCAGAACTTTAGAAGCAGCATAACCAAAAATCATGAAATATTTCAACATTTTTCTACGCCATTTATCTTTCCATTAGGAGGATCCCGCGACTTCGAATTTCATTCTTAGGGTTGTAAACAAAGAGATATTTAATAAGGGTACTAATTTGATTCGGAATTTAAAAGGATGAATGTGCAAGTGATTGTTATTTTATTTTCTTCTGGGGCCAACAGTGTACGGGCGAATGATCTTATGGTGAATACACACACACACGCACACACACACACACACACATATATATATATATATATATACATATATATATACACACCGGTACACAGTATATACAGTATATATACTTATATACAAGTGTGTGTGTGTGTTTGTGTGTATAGCCTATATTTTACACTTAAACCTTTTTTGGGTTGTTAATGTAAGGAATTGCTACCTTTCCGCTGAAAGACATTGGTGACTTACTTCCTGGCATAACTAACAATAAGATTCACTTATAAATAAACCTAGGAAACCAATAGAATCCTTTTTGTCTCGAGAATAATTCGCAGATTCCGATATACATGTATATATATATATATATATATACATATATATACATTTATACAGTACATATATAATCATCATCATCGTCATCCGCCGTTGCTAGACCACTGCAGGACAAAGGTCTCAGAAATATTTTTCCAAAAGTCTCTCTCTCTCTCTCTCTCTCTCTCTCTCTCTCTCTATATATATATATATATATATATATAAATATACATATATATATATATATATATACATACATATATTCTATATATATATGTATATATATATATATACATATATATTATAGCTTATGTCTATGCATATGTACATATATATATATATATATATATACATACATAAAATTGGCGTGAAATAAACGTCCATCAGAGAGAGAGAGAGAGAGAGAGAGAGAGAGAGAGAGAGAAAGAAGAAGAAGAAGAAGTAGCTCTATTAACAAAATGAAAGCAATACAGAAAAAACCGATGTTCTAATTGCAGGTTTCCTTGACACCTTAATTCAACATCAAATAGAAACTTTCACCTTAATCACAGACCAATTCCTTATACTCCCCTGACTGTTAATTGAACTGTCAATTGTATCATTGATTTGTTTATTATTTTAATCGTGTAAACAACTTTTCAGTTTTGTTTTCAGGGGTAAAAATTATATCAGCAGAGCTTGAAGTCTCTCGGAAATCATGTACTTTAGTAACCAAATTTCTGAGCAATCACAACGAATCAGACACATGCTATCCGTTATGTGCTTGCGCATTGAACATTAACCCGTTTCTAGCAGACAAGAAATCTTCCACAACATTAGGCTCGTATACCCATACAATAGGCTCATAAGCAGGATGTCTGATACCAAAGTCATACTCAACCATTAACTTATAATTGAGCGTCTATTCTTCCCACTGGACCAAACCATCTAAAAATACACTGGCCTGTCTCTTCAATTACGCTGAAAGTTTCAACAATTACGAAACTCCACATATATTACCTTTTCAAATCCACTGACACTAACATACTAATCTAAAAACAAAAGTTTGCTGGTCATGGTTTGGACACAAAAGCTGGAAAGGACTAACTTGTTTATTTACACAGAACTCTAACTTAAAGCCACTTTTTGGGAGCGGATATATAGGAGATATTTACATCTTACAAGACACAAGATTGCAATTCGGATTTGTTTCTGCACACCTGTTAAACGCTTGGAATATATTTTATTTACAAGAACAAAACCAACTATCTTTTTTTTTTATTGAAAACTTGAAATATTCATTTTTAAATGTCAGTTTCTGTTTTCATGATGAATTGCCAACATTCCAGGAATAAACTAAAATATCTGCTACATCCTTGGTTTGTTATAAGTCCGTTGTCACGCGGTCCACAGGAGGTTGTGATTTTGGTGACCAGAATATCGCTGTTCTTACAATAATCATGACCCCTTAATAAAAGAGATTCAAGTAACTAAAGCATCCTCTGGAATATATGCTGCATATGACTATCTATCAATACTCAGAGAGTTCTGCCTTCCACTGTCATTTCATAACACTTCTGTTTTCGCTCATGTATGGGATGAGGTTCAGAGTATGCGGGTGAGAGGGGGTTGTCGGTAGGAATCTATTCCGACGAGCACATATCTAGTAGGTTTAAGTTATGCTGGGACAAAGTATTTCTTGGTGGAGGAATTTCTTCTATAGCTTTGCAAACGTCAGAGGGAATGGTGGGTTTATTCAGATCCTGAAATATGTCTATAGGTATTGCTAATGATTGTCCACAGAGTGCCTTCACTGGTGAAGCATTGAGGGCTGCATGCGGGGCTATACTCAGTCCTAATAGGATCCATGGTAAATCCTATTTTCTACCTTCCATCCTGACATTTGTGGTGAGGTCGACTTTATGGGGGTGATGGAAATGCTTGACCGATATGGTAGGCTTCTGGATTGTGGATTGTAAGCCATTGTATGGTTTTTTTTATCTTGAGACTGGTGATGAGGGAACTCTATACAGCTGTCGTGATATTGACCACCCTATCACTGGCTATGTATTGGGAGCTAGGTATTTGCTGAACCAATAAATTTGAGTTTTTGCGCAGTTTTCTGCCATCTGCTGTTTGACAGGTGTTGCCTTGGGGCATTTAGTATCCTGGTTGATGATTGTGAAAAGATATCTACATCCTTTGGAGGGAAGTAGGGGTCCCACAATGTTGACATGAATATGAGCAAGGCAGCACTCAATTGTCTTGAATTCTCCTGTCCCAGATTCTGTGTTCCTAATGATCTTTGATGTCTGACAGGGAAGACATTCGCAAGTCCATTTCTTGATGTCTGTTTTCATTGCCTTCCAAATGTATCACTAAGTTAGGATGCAGGTGGTGGAGCGGCCTGAGGGCTGTGATGAATTACTGGTGAAGTTAAAAGCCTACCTCCTTAAAACCAATGGAAAATAGGAGTGAGGACATCTGGTATTTGTCTCGCAGACAATGGTTGTCTCTCTGAATCTATGAGAAAATCCCTCTATGACAAGGTAGGACTTTCCTGCCAGAGGGGATGTAGATCTTTGTTGTCCTTCTGGCTTGCTGTTATCTTCAGATACCACATCCTTATTTGGACGATGTTAATGGTATTTCTGGAAAGGTCACCAGCAACATAGTTGGAAGATTGTTATCTGTATCCTGCTCAAGTATTGCACCCATTGCTGTGTTAATTGCATCCGTGGTCAGTGTAATGGACCTATTGAAGAGAGGAAATACTAGAGTTGCAGTGAAAAAATAAGGGCATTTTTTGGCTTCTTGAAATACAATTTTTGATTATCTGAACACCAACGTTCAAGCATTCGTATAATGGAGACACAATTCTAACCAGGTTGGGTATAAAACAGTGATAGTAATTGATAACATCAGCAAAATCTTGCTGTGCTGTAATGTTTACTGGCCTTGGGACGGCAACAGCTTGGACCTTCATTGGGAGGGATTTAACACCTTCAGGACACATTCGATGACTAAGAAATTGTACCCTATTTTTCACCCATTCAAACTTATCTTTTTGGACATATGACCCATTTTCTCTGAACTTCTCAGTGACTTGTTTTATGTCCTTGATGTGCTGATTATATTTAGGGTTGACAGTCAGGATGTCGTCGATGTAAATAACGCAGCAAGGTAATTCTCTAAGGATATCATCCACAAGGCACTGAAAGGTAGAACCTGCATTCTAAAAGATGAAACAATAGAATTAAAAATATATGTCCCAAGGGGGTGATGATTGCTGTCTTTTCTCCATACTGTATTGCTACCAAAACCTGATAATACCAATTTATAAGATCAATTTTTGATTAGATTCTTGCCCCCTTTGAACTGGTTAGTTATATCGTTAATGTTAGGTAGAGGGTACCTGTCTGGTACTGTTTTGAATGTTGAGTTGCTGGTAGTTCACGCAGGGCTACCATGAGCCATGTCCTTTAGACACTATGTGGAGGGGAGATGGCCAGGGGATGGAGGCAGAATAATTGGTAGTTTGTCTGGAACCAGCCCTCTAAAGCATGCATGCACTGCGGGTCTCTTTGTGACAATAGGGGGTTAGATTTGGTATTTCATAGGGCATGAGAGGTCATGCTGGAGGTCGCCTTGAATACTTCAGGAAATTGCTGTAAGTGGGAGTTTTCTGGTCCCGGCGTAGAACTTATTGCTACCCTTGGAGTGATGAGGGCTAAAAGGGCATCTATGAATGAGTATCTTCCTGGATACATAATCACATCTGTAGTTATGAAGGTCGTATTGTATGGTTTGCTGGTGAGTGCTACTTTCATGTTCCTGATTCCATATATCATTAATGATGTACCGTTTGTGATAGACTCATGGAAGGTGTTATTGGATGGATTCAATCGTTCATTAAGGCCTTTGTCTAGCATTGAACTAGAAATGGCTGCATTTGTTGCTGTATATATATATATATATATATATATACATATATATATATATATATATATATATATATATATATATATATATATATGACAAATTTTTGCACATTTAGATGTGTTTTTCATATTCAAACAAGCCATATATTTTTGCTACATTAATGTCTAGATTCTCTTAACGACCTTGGGATCAGAGCCCCAGGCGAAATCACGCAAAAACAAGAGCTTGTGACCGGCCAGGAATCGAACCCTGGTCCGGCAAACTTGAAGAGACAGTGACTAAACCACTTGGCCACGAAGGAAGATAAAAGTCAATGACAATTCTGTTGTACTTGTACCTGTCGAATTCAGGTGTTTTGTACTTAGAATTGAAATTAACACATCTTCACCATCGTAGCTAATTGGTAGTTTGTTACTTGGCATTCGATTAATGATAACTTTTTGCACATTTAGACGTGTTTTTCATATTCATATAAGCTATATATTTTTGCTACATTAATGTCTGGATTCTTTTAACGACCTCGGGATCAGAGCCCTAAGCGAAATCACACAAAGACAAGAGCTTGTGACTGGCCGGGAATCGAACCCTGGTCCGGAAAACTTGTAGAGAAAGTGACTAAACCACTTGGCCACGAAGAAAGATAAAAGTCAATGACATGTATAAGTACAACAGAATTGTCATTGACTCTTATCATTCTTCGTGGCCAAGTGGTTTAGTCACTGTCTCTACAAGTTTGCCGAACCAAGGTTCAATTCCCGGCCGGTCACAAGCTCTTGTCTTTGTGTGATTTTGCCTGGGGCTCTGATCCCGAGATCGTTAAGAGAATCCAGACATTAATGTAGCAAAAATATATGGCTTATTTGAATATGAAAAACACATCTATGTGCAAAAATTTATCATTAATTGAATGCCAGGTAACAAACTACCAATTAGCTACGATGGTGAAGATGGGTTAATTTCAATTCTAAGTACAAAGCACCTGAATTCGGCAGGTATAAGTACAACAGAATTGTCATTGACTTATCTTTCTTCGTGGCCAAGTGGTTTAGTCACTGTCTCTACAAGTTTGCCGGACCAGGGTTCGATTCCAGGCCAGTCACAAGCTCTTGTCTTTGTGTGATTTCGCCTGGGGCTCTGATCCCGAGGTCGTTAAGAGAATCCAGACAGTAATGTAGCAAAAATATATGGCTATATATATATATATATATATATATATATATATATATATATATTCAAATAAGCCATATATATTTTTGATACATTAATGTCTGGATTCTCTTAACGACCTCGGGATCAGAGCCCCAGGCGAAATCACACAAAGACAAGAGCTTGGCTCCGGCCGGGAATCGAACCCTGGTCGGCAAGCTTATATAGACAGTGACTAACCTACTTGGCCACGAAGAAAGATAAAAGTCAATGACAATTCTACTGTACTTATACCTGTCAAATTCAGGTATTTTCTACTTAGAATTGATATATATATATATATATATATATATATATATATATATATGTTTGTATGTGTAGAAAGAGAAGGGCTAGGATAAGCCAGAATCTCCTAACTTCAGACGTTTTATACCGTAGACCTTCTGGAGGTGGAGTAAACTTTTTGCTAAATCTTTCAAAAAAATGACCTTAAAATAAATATTTATTTATGAAGTAAAATCATTCAAGGATACTAATTAGCAAAAGAATAAAATATAATGTAAAATGGAGAACGTTAATTGCCTGGCAAACATAATTACCCTCATTAAAAAATGCAACAGATTTAGGTAGGATTTCACGTCCTTGTACTGTACAACGGCTGCAGGTTAGTTACTATGAAGGTTTCGGACAAATAAGGAAGTAAATGATGAAACTAGGAAATTAACTGCACATTTTAGCAAAACTTGAGAGTCTACGTTTAATCCACTCAGACAAAATCAAACATTTTTCGTGTTTGTAATCGGTATAAACTGAAATTTCTTCAAGACGGTACGTAACGACCATAAGGTAGGGACTTGCTGTCTCTAACATTTGTTAAATTAACTGATTCTGACGGAATAGATACTCACTGCATTTTTGTCTGAAAAAAAACCATGTATTAATTTTCTTAGCTACATAAAAGCAATTCAGTTCTCTGAAGGGTTTCGTTTGTGAATCTGAATCCTAGAGGATAACTTTTCCCCCATATAATGAGAGAGAGAGAGAGAGAGAGAGAGAGAGAGAGAGAGAGAGCGCATGGAGAAAATGTACTAATTATGATTATAGTCCTAACTTTTGCAAGAAGTGAAAAGATTGGAGATGATTTTACGAAACCCGAAGAACAACTTTAATACTCTCTCTCTCTCTCTCTCTCTCTCTCTCTCTCTCTCTCTCTCTCTCTCTCTCTCTCTCTCTCCACTACCATCTCAAACACATCCCTCCCAAGCCAACACCTCAAAGGTAATTTCATCATCGAGGTATTCCAGTTTTTAAGGTGCCAAAATGAAGGTTTGGGATGAGAAGGAGGGAAGGGGTTGTAAGGAAAGGGGGAGGGGAGGCAGACAGGGCGAGTTAAGAAAGGTCACGGTGCGTGAGGCGCAGCGTAAGGCTGACCCGGGAAAGCTGAGGTCATGGAGAAATCTAATGGGGTGATTTTGACCAAGGATGTTGCCGCTGCATCTCTCGGTTACGCCCTCCTGCACACGTACATGAATAGGTGCGTGCGTACGCTGGCTCTTCATCGTGCCCTTTACGATTACGGCAGCGGAAAGGATTTTCTTTTTACCGCCAGGTACTTCACATCAAAGGTCTCTCTCTCTCTCTCTCTCTCTCTCTCTCTCTCTCTCTCTCTCTGAAGAAATTCAGAATAAAGACTACTATTCGTCTTATTTTCCATACAAGAGAATACTAACTTTTACAACGCGCTTTCATGTTTCAGTATATATATATATATATATATATGTGTGTGTGTGTGTGTATATATATATATATATATATATATATATATATATATATATATATATATAATGACATCTCCCTCAACAGTTTTCTATAACAGCAGTAAGTCGTTACATACATGCTACCAAGGTCTAAATATGCTACTCACGCATTTTCCTTGCACGAGTGATTTTGGATAACCTCCCAACTATACTTGCTTCATATCCATGTGAGAGAGAGAGAGAGAGAGAGAGAGAGAGAGAGAGAGAGAGAGTAGAAACAAGTATTGGACACTGGTGAGAGTAATCATTTACCTAAAGAATAATAACCCTGTATCTTCCATGTTTATTTATTTATTTTTTTTTTTTGTATAAAACTGAATCCCGCTGTCTCCTAACATACTGCTACAATCAGCAGGAGATAGGATGATACTTCTAAGAATTGCGTTTAACCAAACCGGTTTTATGTTGGCGTACAATTCCACTTAAAAGTCCGGCACGTAAATATACAACGTACATATAAGCACACACATACGCAGAGTGCTACATTCTACTATTATCTCTCTCTCTCTCTCTCTCTCTCTCTCTCTCTCTCTCTCTCTCTCTCTATTATAACCAAACTGGCCTACATAAACTACAACATATAGCATAACTGTTGATGTATATTACGAGAAAATAGTAACAAAACTGTCAGTTACAAAAATAAGGCAAATATAACAGCAAGGATAAGAAACTTACCAATCATAAACCAATCGAAAACTATAAATTGTTTTATATGCCTAAATAATGTATATTCTCGTTCCTCTAGTAGACCTTTATGCCTCTTTGCGTGAATATTCTTAATTGCTGGTATTGCTTCCTTGGCATCAAATCATTAGTGAGGCTTCATAATCCTTCTTTTATATTTGAGTGCTTTTTATCCTGTGTTATCTTTGCACAGTAAATGAACATAGCAATTGATCTCAGCTACTTGCATCAAAGGTCGTTTACTCCCAATGGTGGGGGTGTGTAGATGATAAATCACAGAAGTCTCTTTATGAAGTAAAATGAGCTGGACAGCAAGAAGGGAGAGAGGAAGAAGGAACAAAGGTAAAGGAAAATGCTATAAGAGGGTGCACCAGTGGACAAAATCAATGATTCAAAGATCCTAAATCATGCCTACTGTGGACTGCATGAGATATACATGCGGATTACGGTATTAAAACATAAATGATAGGTGTATCCCATCTCGTGTGCTAAAATACCGAGTGAGAACAAACCCTGGTTTAGTGATGATTGCAGACGTGCTTATTTGGAGAAGCGACAGGCCTATCATCTTTGGAAGGGTAACAGATTAAATTTGACTTGGAATAACTATACTTAGCTAAGAGCTGTTTCTCAGAGAGTTTATGCTTCAACTGAAAAGAAATACAATTTAACCCTAAAAGATATCCTTTCATACAACCCAGGAATATAAATTGTGGGCTAACCTTAAAACTACACTCTTTTGTGCAGACTTATCAGTTCCTCCTTTACTTAAACCAGATGGGTCTGTTACTCCAAATCCTAAATAAAAGGAAACCCTTTTGGCTGATGCGTTTGACAGTAAGCAAAGTAATGAAAAGACTCCATCTTCTTCATTCCCGTTTTCCTGAAGCTAAAACTAAGTAGTTTAGCTTTTCTTTCCCGGGAAACTAAAACACTCTTCATGGATCTTCATGATTACATAGGTATAGACCCAAATAGTATTTTTCCATTCTTTATAAAGACCACTGATTTTTTAGTTCCTAAATTGTCTGTTATTTTCCGGAAGTTAGTAAGAAGAGGTCCTTTTTTTAATTTGTTGGAGAATTGGTAATGTTACTCCATTAGATAAATGCGTTTGTGGTAGCTCTGGCCTGCTGATAAGTCCTACTACCCAATTTCCTTAACTCCCATATTATCTAAAGTTTTTTAATGTCTTTTGGGAAAACATCGAAATAGGTATGCTGAAGGTGAAAAAAAAAATCTATTCCAAAGTTTGCAATTTGGATTTCCCAAAGGCAATGGGGCCTTTGAACCCTTTCTTAAAATCTTCAATTTTATACAAAAATCCCTTGATTGTGGTTAAGAAGTTTGTATGATTGGCATTGATTCTAGTGATGTCTTTAATTGTGTTAATAATGAGACCCTAGTTTTCAAACTCATAACGTTGGGAATAGGTGGGTTTTTTCTTAGCATTATTATTAATTCCTCAAGTAATAGATTGCAAAGAGTTGTACATATAGGAATGTGATATCTGGTGTTCCGCTGGGTAGTGTTCTTGGCCCAATACGTTTCATACTATATAAATATATGTGGTTTTGCTTAGAAAGCAAGCTCGTTGCATATGCAGATGATGCAACTCTTTTTGCCTAAATTCCTTCTCCTGAATGTAGATCTGGGGTTGTTGAATCCCTTAAAAGAGATCTATCTAAAATCAGTGCATGATGCAAGTTATGGGGCAAAAAATTCAATCATAACAAAATTCAAAGTATGATTATAAGTAGGTCGAGGACAATGGCTCCACAACATCTTCACCTCTACATGGATAATGTTTCTTTAACTCTTAAATGACTTAAAATTTCAGGTGTGATTCTTGATTGAAAATTTATTTTCGAGAAACACATTCAATCTGTTTCTTCTCTTGCACAAAAAATATTGGCTTGTTGGGAAAGTCTTTTAGGATTTTCGGTGATCAAACTATTCTTGAGAAAATTTTTAATTCTTTCATTTCACCTTGTTTCGAGTATTTTTCTCCTGTCTGGTCTTCAGCTGCTGAACCTCATCTTAATTTCTTGGACAAAAACTTCTTATTCCTGATCTTGATATAAATCTCAGGCACCGTCTTTGAGTTAGTTCTTTACGTATGCTGCATAAGATTTTTCATAATTCTGACCATCCTTTGCATTCTGATCTTCCTATTCTGTACCATCCTGTATATAGTACTAGGTATGCAGTTAATTCAAACAGTCATCGTTCTCCATCTTAAGGCTAATTACTACATAGTATTCTAGAAGTTTTATTCCAGCTGTGACCAAACTGCGGAGTGATATTTCTAATCAGGCAGTTGAATTGGTGAGCTTCAGAAGTTCAAACTTGCGGCGAATATTTTTACCTTGAAGAACCTGACATAAGTTTTCTACACAGACTATATATGACAGATCTATTTTAACGTGGTTACTGATTTTAAGACATTTTATATTCATTATTCGTTGCTCTTCGTGTAGTTTAATTGTTTCTTCATTTCCTTTCCTCACTTGGCTATTTTCTTTGTTGGAGCTCTTGGGTTTATAGCATTCCACTTTTCTAACTAGGATTGTACCTTAGATAATAATAATAATAATAATAATAATAATAATAATAATAATAATAATAATAATAATAATAATAATAATGTAAGAGAGGTATTAATGATTATGAATAAATTAGTGAAGCCGCTGATTCTACAAAAAGTGAAAGTAACATGCACTTCAACTCCAGTGAATATAAATAGGAATAAAATTAAAAATGAAAGCTATTTCAAGCTAAAAAAAACTTTCATGGCACACCCTTCTACAATTTTTATTTATGTAGCTGTTGATTCCAGTCGCCTTCAGAATTACCCTTTGACCTAATAAGATCAAGAAAGAATCCCAGAATTCAATGGAAATATAAAGAAAATATTCAAGGTAAACCCATCAGAGCAACAAACTTTCACTTTTAGCAAGACAAATGCATTAATCATTTATTATTCTCTTTATACAAAAGAAAAATTTTGTCCACTGTACTCAGATAACTGAATACACATCTGTCTTTAAGGATTTTAAAGTAAATTTTTCATTCCAAATTTAAAAGAATAATAAAGATTTTCACTTCTTGCAATATGAAGACTCAGACAACACATACATACAAGCACAAACACACACACACACACACACACACACACACACATATATATATATATATATATATATATATATATATATATATATACATATATATTGAGTATGTGCATGGGTGTGTGTTTGCAGAGCAAAATGGAGTTAGTTTTAAAGAAGAAACCACTAATCACTAACCGTTGCATCACCAAATTGAAAAAAAAAAAACTAAAGTAAAGATGTAAGAGGGATTTCCAGACCATCTAACCTTTGCCATGCATTCAATCAGGTGACCAATCATAAATTCCAAGGCTATATATACTGTACATTAGCTCACTATCCATCCATACTTTTCAAAGCCTCTTGCATTAGAAATATCACAGTCTATTCTTTCTAATATTCCTTAAAACACTTTATTTTGATTGTTTATTACTTCTCTTATAGTTTATTCATACATTGTCTTGTTTCCTTTCCTCACAAGGCTATTTTTGCCCGTTTGAGCCCTTGGGCTTATAGCATTCTGCTTTTCCAACTAGGGTTATAACTTAGCTTGTAATAATAATAATAATAATAATCCCGCAATCCACCTAAGTTCAAAAAAAAAAAACCCTCAATGACTTACAGTATAGTAATCGACACTTGACTCAGTATTTTACTAACTCATTCCTACTCCTCATTTCGGTTATCAAAATTTATTCAAAGTTCATTCACCATGATAACTCGGGTTACTACAATTCTTCATCGATGTTATACCATCTACATCTCTTATTCCATTCCATTCTGCTAAACTGATGTTACATTTCTTTCTTTTCGTCTGTTTCATCTCAGAGGTTAACTAGCAATATTGTTACTGTTCATAGTAATTCTATTTAGTATCAGAAGATTTCCCTGAGTTGTTCATGCTGAACAGTACCAATAAATGGCACAGAATTGTTCTTTATGAAGCAGATATTGTTTTCTCTCATTCTCAACGTCAACAACATCTAGTGCAACGAAGTTTAAATGCAGTCTCTCTCTCTCTCTCTCTCTCTCTCTCTCTCTCTCTCTCTCTCTCTCTCTCTCTCTCTCTCTCTCTACATAAATATATCGGTGAATTACTTGGGGGTAAGCTAACTTTTATGCTAAGTTTCATATAATAAATCACAGAATCCATTCAGATTTAAAAAATGGAAGACGAGGGCAATACTAAAGGTACTGCATCGCACAAATGTTTAGGTGGTGTTGTTTGAAACTCCTTTCAAACAACCGGAGGAACAGGCATACATAAACAGATACAAACAATCTCAAATATTTATATACTTGATTTTTCAAGTTTCAAATTTATTCTCACACACATCTTTTCATAAGTATGCTATCTACTGGTCAGATATATATTTCCCATTTGCAGTTCTTGTACATCTTCCGCATTGAATGAATGTGTTTTAAACCCAGTTATTTACAATTAGATTTTTGAACATAAACATTTTACCCTTAAAATGTCAGGAGAATTCAGTCTTCTGTTATCACAGGTAGTCCTTAGGTGTGAAGTTGCTAGCGTTATACCTTTCAGCAAATCCATACAATATAGTCAATTCTTCTTAATAAGGCAGATTTGCACCGACTCGCACGGGTGCCCTTTTCGCTCTGAAAAGTTTCCTGATCGCTGATTGGTTAGAATTATCTTGTCCAACCAATCAGCGATCAGGAAACTTTTCCGAGCTAAAAGGACACCGTTGCAAGTCGGTGCAAATCTGCCTCACTAAAAGGAATTGACTATAGTTACAATTACGTAAACTTGCGACTGATATTCTAGAGACAAAAGTGGCTCAATGAATTAGCAGTCTGAAAAATAAACCTGTATATAGATATCGTTCCCCATTTAAGAAGCAACCTAACAGACGGA
>NC_090725.1:241963367-241970867 GCF_036898095.1 Palaemon carinicauda | reverse complement strand
TATATATATATATATATATATATACAGTATAAAATAAGGGTGCGTAAATACACAGGTTCGTTCGCCAACATACTTTTACGTTAATGAACTTATCGAACTGAAAAGAAATGGTAAGTGAGGGTAGGCGGACAAATTTATACTTGAAAATATAAGCTGCATGTAAGTATTCACAATAGAATAAAATGTAATATGTTAACTGTTTAAAAAAGAATCTACGTTGTTTTCCGCAAGGGAGGTGAACACCTGTATTTCCCCTGCTGGTCATTCCAAGTTTTGTCCTCTTAATGAGATATGGACTCCTCCTCTTCCAACCAAGGCAGCCGTATCCACCCCCTTCTTTATTTACCAAATGGTTGTAAGTTTGCCCATACCTTTTACTGTAACATATACATTTTGAAATATCTATCACTGCCTTAGACCTTGATCTTTGCACCTTACGTTACGAGTTATTGTGAGTTTTAACACAAACTGTATAACGTACTTGAGTATGATTGTGTGTGTTAGAACAAAACATATTTATAAAAGCATTTATTCATATAATAGTGAAGCAAACAGTTATAAGAATGGTAAGAGAAGAAATGGTGGCACATATTAAGATGGAATTTCCCCATCAACTTGGAAATAAAGACCTCGAAAATATTCTTAAGAATAAGAAGCTAATTAACTTTATTTCACCCACAAAGTATACGGTACATAGTAGTTTACGTGGAGGGTGAAGCGTGCAACGCCCTTACTGTGGGGATGTGAACTGAGCCTAAAATATGAGTGGGTGAGTACGCATCATGCACTTAAATTATACCATCACAAAAGAGAGTATTGTAAACTTGGAGATAGCGTGAAACGTAAATAATTAGACGAAGGTTCGATGACATTGACCGAAGCAAAACTTCTTCATAAATATATTGTAGCCAATCTCTCTCTCTCTCTCTCTCTCTCTCTCTCTCTCTCTCTCTCTCTCTCTCTCTCTCATACGATACATCTCTCTCATACGATACATAAGTTAATATGTACAGTAGGTCAATACAAGTTTGAGATATTATCGAAAAAAAAAAAAAACCCAGAGAATTACGAGAATGATGATAACCGCCAACCCCCAGCCCCGCCACTCCATGTTCATTCTGTCCTTGTCCTGGCTCTTGTTTTGTTACCCTCCCTCGCACAAACGCTAGTGATAACAAACAACAATTTGGGACGAGAGAGAGAGAGAGAGAGAGAGAGAGAGAGAGAGAGAGAGAGAATAAGATAATTACCACGATAATTCTACGATTGCATAAACTAGATATATTATCAAAAGTATCGTTAACATTCCTGCACACGATACAAATTACAGAGTAAAAATATTATGATAATTCTTTAAATAATAACAGATAATAAAACAAAGTAGAGCTGTAGTAAATCTTGTCAATTTCTACAAATAAAAAGCCCTTCTTTCTTCTTACTCTTGTTATACACAATTTCAGGTATATTGCCAAGAGCCAGAGGGTTACTTACATGTTTGTAATTTTTCTATTATCAGAGATGATAGTTTCTTCTATTTGACAGTCTATATTATCAAGGTTTTAGTAATGTTCATCTATTAAAACTCTATATACGTGCTGAAGAGGTCTGACTGACTTTGCTTGATCTCCTGTTGCTCAAGCTAGATACAGAACAGACACATTGTTTTGGAAATTTAGCTGTGTTCTACGTTTATATATATATATATATATATATATATATATATATATATATATATATATATATATATATATATACACAGTATATATATATATATATATATATATATATATATATATATGTGTGTGTGTGTGTGTGTGTGTGTTTGCAGTTACATACACTGTTTAGTAACAGTTGACAAGTAACCAAACTTAGGAATAAATCCGATAAAAGACCTTAAAATAATACTCTTATGCAAGAAAAAAAAAAGAAAAAAAGGAGTTATCTTCCATCTGAACCTGAGCCTCAGGGCTTTGTTTCTAACCCGGTTGCTGCCCAACAGGTTCGACATAAACAAGAATACATTTACTGCGGCGTGTATTCTGAATGATCAGCTTTGCATTCTGCTCGCTTCATTTGCCGTTGCTTGAGGGTACCTACTGTAGATGGTCTGCCCTAATCTGGACACAGTTGCTTAGTTCCTATTCTTAATAGAGGCAATGGTGGATTGAAAGACCCAAAAGGAAATGTATATCTGAGGATAGAATAGCAATATAACTCATTAAGCAAGCATGTTCATACTGCTTATTGGACCTCTCTCTCTCTCTCTCTCTCTCTCTCTCTCTCTCTCTCTCTCTCTCTTTGTAACGTCGACCTTAGTTGCAGGCAGACCAGGTAAACTAAAAAAGGAAGGATAATTAGTACCTTATAGACAGCAAATCTCAAGAACGAGTTACGCAACCTCATAACTCGGTAAAGGAGAAAAAAATTGTGAAATCTACACCTACAGACTACAGACTATAAAGGGCATGTAGTAGTCTTATAATAATAATAATAATAATAATAATAATAATAATAATAATCATTATTATTATTATTATTGTGAATGTAATGGTTAGGAACAGATAAGAATAAAAAAGAATAACAATTATAAAAGATATATACAACATAATGTTTCTTTTGCCTATATATAATTCCTTTAAAATGTTAGGTGTAATTCTTGATTGCAAATTTACTTTTAAGAAACAAATTCGGTCTGTTTCTTCTTTAACTGCACAAAAATGGCTTCTTGAGAAAATCTTTAAATAATTTTTGTGATCAATCTATCCAGAAGAAATGTTTCAATTACTGAATTTCATTCTATCTTGTTTCGAGTATTGTTCTCCTGTCTGGTCTTCAGCTGACGACTCTTATCTTACTTGTTGAACAAAAACTTGGGGTCTATTAAATTTATTATTCCTTGTCTTGATATTAATCTCTGGCACCGTCGTTCAGTCACTTATTTATGAATGTTGCATAAGATTTTTCATTATTCTGACAATCCTTTGCATGCAAATCTTCCCCGGCTGTGCCATCCTGTACGTAGTACTAGATATAGATTATAACAGTCTTGATTTCTCCATCTTAAAGCTCAGTATATACATTATTCTAGATGTTTTATTCCAACTGTGCCAAGATATTGGAATGATCTTCCTAATCAGGGAGTTGAATCGGTGAAACTTCAGATGTTCAAACTTGCAGCATTAGTATCTCTTTAAAATATATATGTGACAGATCTATTTTAACTGATCTGAAGATATTTCATATTTCTATTCATCACTTCTTATATAGTTCATTACCATGTTTCCTTTCCTCACTGGGTTATTTTTCCCTGTTGGAGCCCTTGGGCCTCTACATCATACATTTCAGCTAGGTTGTAGCTTAGCTAACAACAACAACAATAATAATAATAATAATAATAATAATAATAATAATAATAATAATAATAATAATAAAGAAAAAAATACAAGCAAACTTGGATCGGTCTACCTATTCGCTGCAAATAACCACTTGTCTCGAGGCAAGTGTCCTATATTGTTATGTAACTTCCAAGAAAGGACCATATCCTGCATGAATCACGATAATTCTTCAAAGTCATAATCACAAATTTAAACTTTATATCAATATCCACAAAGAAACATTTAGAAAGCTCTCTCTCTCTCTCTCTCTCTCTCTCTCTCTCTCTCTCTCTCTCTCTCTCTCAGCTTTTGTTTGGTAAGTAGTGTATTAGAATGACACCACATTTCATAAAAAAGAAAAACCACAGTATGAAATTCACAAGACTTTAATTGTTATCGCTATGAAGAATTAGTCAAAACATTAATTTAATGAAATCGGGCATACATTTAATGGAACACAAATGAAGATATACGGTACATAGCGTTAGGTAATGTAACTGCACGCGTATAAACAAACTACAAATAAACAAACTGGAACATGAAAGTTTAACGACAAAGGAAATAAAACGGTTGAAGTGTATTCCAATATCTTGATTTTTTTTTCTTTTCTTATAGGTAATCAATACTGTTGACTCCCCATCTCAGTCTCAGTAAGCAGAATACAAACTATAACGAAAAGTGATCAATATTTCGCAAAGCAAGACCTTTGGCCAGAGTTAAAAGTCTACCCAGCAATACTGATTACCTAACTGCAAACTGGGTGTTGCCATTTCTTTAAGATGTGTAACTATATTAATATATAGTTTTTTCACAGGTATTGACCATTTTTTAATTATTTCACCGGTCTTATATGAGGAAAGGAGTAGAAAATTAAATATTCTACAAATTAAATCCCAAAACGACATAACATATCTAAATAAAATTAGCAAGCTGATACCAAGGGGTAAAAACAGAGTGCCGGAGAAATTTACTATTCGGTAACTAAGTTTAGACCATGGATCGCTAAATTTAGACAGGAACGGCAAAAAAAAGTAAATAATATGCAAAGAAATCTGCAGTGTGGTAGACGATAAAAGCCCGATTTCTTTTTAATAGGCAAAAAATCAAGAAAAATTATAGCTCTTCTTTGCTAGAATATGAAAAGAAATAAAAAGAATGATTTGAACGAAAATAGACGGACCCGAATATGGCAACAACATGAGAAAACTTGCCTCAAGCACCTCTCTCAATGGAAGTCAGCTGGAATGGAACGGTCGGTCATGGTGGATAATGGAACAGTCATCAATTTCCTTACCTTACGAGAATAATGATCAACATTCGAGAGATAGCACTCGAGAAAAAGGGTTACAAGATTTAGAAAATTCACTTGCTAAAAAGATACGATCGAAGATGTTCCATCAACGGCAAGATTTAATTTGCTCTTGAAAAAAAAAATATATATATATATATATATATATATATATATATATATATATATATATATATATATATATATATATATATATATATAGCCTATCAGTATATATATATATATATGTATATATATACATATATGTATGTATAGCCTATAAGTATATATATATATATATATATATATATATATATATATATATATATATATATATATATATATATATATATATGTCCAAGGCCAACTTACCATCCCCCAACAGTTGGGTTCCTAAAAAAAAGAAACTGCGAGTCATTATTCACAGGATGAATCATGTACCCCACAATCTAGTCGACTGTAGTGGGTCATACCAAATGGCATGGTATTTACAACATTCTCCCGAAAAGGTACAGGGAATAGTATTCATTTACCTGAAACGATTTTACCGAAGGAACTCAATGCTGGGTCCCATGCTCAGGTTTGATGTAGTACACTGAAATGCTTGCCTACCACACTGGTGACAGAGGAGTAGAACTATGGTGCTATAACCGAATTGTTCAGTACTAAGGCTGAAAATCTTT
This sequence comes from Palaemon carinicauda, assembly GCF_036898095.1. NCBI lineage: Eukaryota > Metazoa > Arthropoda > Malacostraca > Decapoda > Palaemonidae > Palaemon > Palaemon carinicauda. The sequence continues at coordinate 241,965,522 of NC_090725.1, read as the reverse complement.
GTTAATATACCACTCACGGTAATCACTCAAGTCTACCAACTATAAATGGGTGTCACCATATGCAGTGGACATGAAAATAGGCGTGCAGCGAGCAACCTCACCTATGGAGAAGGCGTATGGTGAAACAATAAATTTATCCACTCATGTATGAAAGAGAGAGAGAGAGAGAGAGAGAGAGAGAGAGAGAGAGAGAGAGAGAGAGAGATCGTCACTCGCACTCAATTATCAGACGTTACCCAAGATTAAGAAAGCCTCACTAACCAAAATTTCTCTTCAATTACCAAATTTAACATTCAACTGTCTAAGACTTATCCCTCTGTACCCTATTGTTACATACATCTCAATGACACAAGAAGCACACTAAGATTCGCTCAATATTAAACAGAATGTCTTCTCAAGACCGAGTGGGTTGACCTAACCGGCAACCTGACTTTACGACTTGCAATTCTAGAACTCTCCACTAGTTAAATCCCCCAGGTCATCGAGGGCTTTATGAAAACATCATCGCTAGACCATCTATATAAAAAAAAAAAACATCAAGTTAACTGACAAATGTGATAATTCGAGTACACGTTATGCTTTCTTTAATTATTTATCCAATTAACGAGTGTGTGCATATATATATATATATATATATATATATATATATATATATATATATATATATATATATATATATATATTACTATTATTATTATTATTACTATTATTATTATTATTATCATTATCATTATAATTATCACTTTCTAAGCTACAACCCTAGCTGGAAAAGCAGGATGCTATAAGCCCACAGGCCCTAACAGGGAAAATAACTCAATGAGGAAAGGAAAAATGGAAAAATAAAATATTTTAAGAATAGCAACAACATTAAAATAAATAATTCCTATATAAACTATAAAAAACTTTAACAAAACAAGAAAAAGAGAAATTAGATAGAATAGCGTGCCTGAGTGTGCCCTCAAGCAAGAGAACTCTAACCTAAGACAGTGGAAGACCAAGGTGCAGAGGCTATGGCACTACCCAAAACTAGAGAACACTGGTTTGATTTTGGAGTGTCCTTCTCCTAGAAGAGCTGCTTACTATAGTTATAGAGTCTCTTCTACCCTTACCAAGAGTAAAGTAGCCACTGAACAATTACAGTGCAGTAGTTAACCCCTTGAGCGAAGAAGAACTGTTTGGTAATCTCAGTGTTGTTAGGTGTATGAGGAGTGAGGAGAATCTGTAAAGAATATGCCAGACTATTCCGTGTATGTGTAGGCAAAGGGAAACTGAACTGTAACCAGAGATAAAGATCCATTGTAGTACTTTCTGGCCAGTCAAAGGATCCCAAAACTCTCTTGTGGTAGTATCTCAACAGGCGGCTGGTGCCCTGGCCAACCTACTACCTATAATATATATATATATATATATATATATATATATATATATATATATATATATATATATATATCAGACCAATGACCATACATAACCCCATCATTTATAGCTATATCATATTGGCATAATAGTACAATTCATGGAATAACACACCAAGAATGGGTTTCTTTGCTGGAGTCTCTAATACTTTCTCAAGTTCCCACACAGTACTAAGAAAATAAATTTCAGAAACAAACTGCTTTTGGTCACCAATTATTTTGGTTCACTGTTTTTTTTTTTTTTTCACATTTGCCCTTTTTCGTCTTCCACTCAGCGTGCTGGGGTAACTTGACTAGTACTAGATGGTTCTCAGGTAACACAATGGAAGTAATCGCTTGATTATATGTGCCGTGGGCTAACATGGGTTTGGTCGCTACTGTTCCAGTCAGACCCTCAGGCCAAAGCGTCTTGGGGAGACAATCTTAGCCGACTGTCTTTCTCTGTCTTCCACACACACATACAGAGAGAGAGAGAGAGAGAGAGAGAGAGAGAGAGAGAGAGAGAGAGAGAGAGAGAGAGAGAGAGAGAACTTATTATTGACAAAATTACAAATTCAGTAACCGCGCAAAGAAGTACCATTCTATTCATAAATAAGAAGCCTTATTTGAAAAAAAAAAAAAGTAAAACTAATTTTTTTCAGATCCAGATATCTGATATTTCTCATGTGTGTTCAACAAAGGCATCCGGTTTCCCATCCCACCGATTTAGATAATCAGTAAAATGCTTTTTATCAACCTTA
>NC_090725.1:241950867-241958367 GCF_036898095.1 Palaemon carinicauda | reverse complement strand
ATCGATGTAGCTTCCTTTCAGGTCAAATAAGCCCCTACTTCTATAGACTCTTGGACGAGTAAAACCCCCATGCACTGAAGGGCAAATAGGTCAATCCTGTAGAGCGGACCACTTCCACTTTCTTCAAAATTGAAACAGGCAGGCGCACATATGAATAACTTAGATGTAATAGAATATAGTCGATAATAAAATTGATAATTATAGCTATCTCCAGTATGACTTAAAATGGGTTTTAAAGATTATAACAAAATAACCGTTGTATTACCCTCTTACAAACTAGGCCCGCTAGACACGCAAAAAAGGGAAAAAAATATATAAAATGAGAACTTGAATGACAGATGATGCTATTCGGATGAATAACTGAGAAATTAACACCTACAATCAAATGACTGAACCTAATATAATGGAAGATGACAGATGGCTAGTTTTTATAGCTACGATTACTTCGAGAACAATTAATTGTTGATACTGTGTTATATACTTGTACATTACTCAACAGGAACAAAACCTGTAAAATACTTAGAACTTCGAAAAGTCGACAGTGTTAGGAGACGGATGATCCGAAACCAGGGAGGGAAGAACTGGGTTTCTCAGAAAGACAGCATATCTAAATATTTACTGTAATCTTCTCTGATTGGGGGGTGGGGTGGATGGATGCCTTTCCAAGTTAGTATCATCCCGTAGTCTGTTCCTTTGCATCGCAGCTCCTACATTATTTCTTTTCCCTCATATGGCGGAGTTTTACTCCTCGAAGCTATATAACCTTCTTTTGGTGAGATCATATTGGGCTGATACGACCATTCGCCTTTTTCCCAGTGACCTGAAAAATAATGAAAAAAAATAATGTAATTTTTATTGAAAAACATTAATATTATGGATAAAATGATGGAAACATTAGAAAATTTATCCCAGCACAAAACCAATATATTACTCTGTTTAATACAGTCTTGCACAAATGAATTAATATTTACCTAAAAATTCTGGCCATTTTCGTATACCAGGAGGCAGGATCTGGTCTAAGCGTTAAACCCAATAGGTGTGTAGTTGGGGTGGTGGCGTCGGCTTTGACTTGTGCTAACTGCTGCTGGCCGTTTTCGCCATCGTCCCATATTACCGTAAGAACGCATCCTCTGTTGAATAAAAAAAGAAAAATGTTAACATTGAAAAATGAATTAAATAATAATGTTAAGATGTTGAAAACTCAAGAGTATAGTACCTTATCACCCAGCTTGACTATTTAATTAAAAAAAAAATACATATATGAACATATAACAAGATTGATAATCAACTCACCTTAGACCACAAGGTTCGTCCTTTGCGAAGAATATGACGTGATCAGCTACTTGATCTAGTAGATGAGGTGGGAGCAAAATATTGTTTTGAGTATTGGTTCTAACCTCCTCCTCCACTCTTCTTCTGAGGAAAGCTCGAGTGAGGACTTCGGTTGGGTCTTCCAAAGACGTTTCAGTTAAGTCTGTAAACGGAGCAAGAAAAACATTAAATATCTTCGAAACAAAATTAAAAAGCCTAAATATTCATTAACCGTATTTTAAGACACCGGAACATTTTAAAATAAAGAACTTTATCCAGTCTGGATGGCCTAATTACTAAGATTAAGTCCAATATTTAGACTTCTCATGACTAACTAACAAACATTGTCATCAAACCGATGGACAACTCACCGTCCCAATTCACCCCAATGATACACAAAGCAACCGTGTATCAAGTTTTTTCCCCTCCTCCGGCAAGCTGTTCCCCAACCCCCCTTCATTTTTCTTCCCTTCTAGTTCCCCGTGGGGGACCACTTCCCACATTCATGGGTGAGTGAGGCTGGTGGGAGGGGAGGCACGGGACGCAAACCACAGGGGCGACCGCCTAGCAACAGCATACTTTCTACCGATTCCCACCCTCCCTCCCTCCCCATCGGCCTTCTGTTACCACCTCCACCCCTCCCCGTCACAAAAATTATATCTCTTAAAAGAAAACCTTCGCCTATCAAAAGCGACAATCTTAACGCATATTTCTACCATACCCTAAATGTTGCTTCAATAACCAATGAGAAATGCTTGATGAAATCAATTTTACTTCATGCATTAGGAGTCTTTTGCCAATCCTCTGCAGCATGGCAGGGGATTGTCAACAAATTACTAATATCATTTATTTAAAATAAAATTTAATTCAATTTACATGTTAAGGATTTGTAAAGAATGCCACACTTTATTCAAAATGATACAATTAATCTAAACTCTTATTACTTAGCTTATGATAAAATGGACGTGTTAGAAAAAACCGATGTCCTGCGCTGGAGCATTTAAGGAAGCTTAAGGACTTTTAGCCTAGAAACATGGGCAGGCAAATTGAAGTATTTGTTTCACAACATTAACATAAATCAACGGAAATGTACTGAACATTTTATAACGTAAACTAAAAGCTAGTTTGGGGGATATTCTATTACTTTTATATTAGATTCTATTAGGCCTAAGCAGAATAAGCGAGTAAATAACTATGAGTGAACATAAGGGCACATAGCCATGACTACGAAAGTTAATCTTAAACACTTCTGAATACTTGATATTTTTTTCTTACCTTCAGCATGATACGTAACCATGTATAACTATAAATTTCCCAATTAATAATACAATAAACCTTCCACTAAATTAAATTTCTAAAGATCTTAACACTAAATTCACTGGTAAAGTCTTACTTAAAGTAACACCACCCGTAAATATTCTACCCTAAATTACAATAGTTCACAACTAAAACAGTTCTGAGTTTGACAACTCGCATCAATTTATCTAAAACTAAATTACATGAAAATTTCTTACCTTCTTCAGTAGGAAGTGGTCCCAAGAGATCACTCAAAGTTGTGGATGGTGAGGGGGTGAGCACCTTCAGATGAGCCATGTTTATTGAATATTTCACAACAAAGTCTAACGCCTTCAATTCCTCTTAGAACTCGGTCTCTGTCAGTACCGGGTTAGCTTTAGTCTTGTATAAAGCTTCTTCGACTTGTGAGCGTTGACTGAGCCTGCCGAGAGCAGCACGAGCTATTTCATGCAACCAATCATTGCCACTTTCACGAGAATTTTACCGAAGACTTTCATTCACATACGCTATACCTGGTCACCGGTATGGCTACTTCTCTATAAGTATAAATAAATTTCCATATAGTTTTAGAATCATAAAGGCTTATTGAACCACTACAGATTGATACACGGTTTTTGACAATACATGATGCTTGAGTTAATGCTGTCATAAGCTATTTGCAACAAAGGGATAACGATACAAAATGAATCGTAACGTTGAACATATGAAATTCCCCCCAGTTTCATATGCGCATGCGCAACCCTTAAAGGCAGTAGCATGCTTCATGTCTATTAGTTTAACCTTCTGTCTTTTCTAAATGAAAGTAACACATTTCTTGATATTATATCAACTGGAAACATAAAAGAATAGGAAAATCGGTGTATCTGATAACAAAGCAGTCACACATACCTCTCTTTCCATGCTGAAAATATTTTTTCTAAATTGGGTGATTAGCAACTCTTCCCCGGTGTCTTTGTTCACCTCGCTAGGGTGGATGTTTAGAGCCGACATTGAGTCATGCCGGTTTATGTGATATGAATTTATATATTATCAAAAAAGAGATAAACATTCAAGAATAATTAGTTGTAGCTTGATTTGGATAAATGATTTTACCACAGACATAAAAGTACCAAAACTGCCCAAGAATTAAAACCGTTTCTTTTGCCTTAACATTGTACAAGCTTAAAGCGGACACAAACAAACGAAGAGCGTGAGGTGGAGAAAGGTTACCGGAGACTTTTCATTTAAATGGGAGCTTTAGATCGAACAAAAATTATTTTCTCTCCAAAAGAAAGTCTATTCCAGCATTGTATCGAAATATAGAAAATGATATACGAAGGTAAGAAAATGTTCTAAAAATAAATTTGTCAATTGGACCTACTGTACTTTCCTGATCAGATTAGAAATACACATTTTTTTTATGTAATATAATGAAAATCTATCCAACCTGTAATATCATGAGCGGTGAAGTAAAATATAAAATCAAAACACATTTCTATTTTAGCGCTAGAAAACAGAGTGAATGACATCTAGACAAAAATTTTGGTTTTATTAGTAATACTTATATTAACACACAGTTTATTAATATGCAACATACACGGCTCGGTTAGTATCTTGGAATAATACATGATAATAAATTATAGAGTGAATGATTTGTAATACTACTGTATATATGTGAGTTGGATACGTATAGTTTGAAGGGGCAACAGATAGACAAGAATGCTTTAATAAAGAAAGAATCTAAATATATTGATATAGGGTATACTAAATGAAGGAACTGGTATCAAACCCCAAGTGTGTATATATATATATATATATATATATATATATATATATATATATATATATATATATATATATATATATATATATATATATATGGGCGGATAAACATGCTTAGTCTTGAAAGTGCACGAATCATGATTACATTATGCCTCAGAGAGAGAGAGAGAGAGAGAGAGAGGGGGGGGGGGAGGGAAATTTTAACCTCTTGTGTAGCGACTTGAATAAGAAAGACATGCTCTTCTCACTTCATGTCTTTTTTTCCCTCAGAAGACTCCCAAAATGAGCTCGCCCATTAATCTCCTCGTCACATTATAAGTGCTTACGTCTGTTCAGAGTCATATTCGTTGTGGTACTTAGCACGTACTAACAGACATTTCTTTTTCTAAATTACATATTTATTATTTATTTACTTGCTAAGCTACACCCCTAGTTGGAAAAGCAAAATGCTATAAGCCCAGGGGCCCCAACAGTGAAAATAGCCCAGTGAGGAAAGGAAAAAAGGAAAAATAAAATATTTTAAGAACAGTAACATTAGAATAAATATTTCCTATATAAACTATAAAAACTTTAACAAAACAAGAAGAGAAATTAGATAGAATAGTGTGCCTGAGTGTACCCTCAAGCAAAAGATCTCTAACCCAAGACAGTTGAAGACCATGGTACAAAGGCTCTGGCACTACCCAAGACTAGAGAACAATGCTTTGATTTTGGAGTGCCCCTCTCCTAGAAGAGCTGCTTACCATAGTTAAAGAGTCTTTTCTACCCTTAACAAGAGGAAAGTAGCCACTGAACAATTGGAGTGCAGTAGTTAACCCCCTGCGTGAAGAAGAATTGGACAACTATTATTGATAATAAGAATAAATTTACCCCATAACAAAAGACACTACGATATAACTTAAAATTTACATCCATTGTTAGTATGGTACACCTGTAATTTCATGAAAGAGGCCAAATATGCCTACTTTACTGTATATTTCCTAGCAAGATTAACGATAGACCACAAAACGCCGTGAATAACTCCACATAAGAAAAACGTTATTAAATGGACATAATGGGATGGCAAGTATCATTTATTGGAATAAACAGGAAATTAAAAACAAAATCCTTCAAGTTTTTTTATATTTTAATATTTATATTTAAAGAGATGATACATATTTTATACCAAATACAAATTTAAAATATTGCATTATCAGACTTATATAATCTCTCTCTCTCTCTCTCTCTCTCTCTCTCTCTCTCTCTCTCTCTCTCTCTCTCTCTCTCTCCACACACAAACACACACATATATATATATATATATATATATATATATATATATATATATATATATATATATATATATATATATATATATATATGTATGTATGTATGTATGTATGTACTGCATATATATGGCGTCAATGTCGTCATTTTTTTCTTATTTCCCCATTTCTCTCTTTCCGTCTCCAAGGATGTAACGTGCGTGTTGTACAAAGCAAGTTGATAAAACATATTTTATTAGATTAAAAATGAGGTAAAACATAATGTCGTAGCACTTCTAGCGACCAAAGTGAAAGAGGAATGTTCGTAACTGCGAAGGGAAAAGAACGATTGTACTGTCGTGACAGATGTATGGCAGTGGAGGGGTTGGCCCTTCCAGTGTCAAAGACTACATGGGAAGAGCAAAAACGACTTGGTCCTAGGGCTGCGCGGGGGAGTAAAAATGAGTTGGTACTAGGGCTGTGTGGGAGAGTAGAAATGACTTGGTCCTATGGTTTTGTGGGAGAATAGAAATGAGTTGGTATAGGGCTGTGAGGGACAGTATAAATGAATTGGTAAAGAACTGTGTGGGAGAGTATAAATAAGGTTGATCCAGGGCTGTGTTCATCCTGTGGTGTCCAGGAGAGTAGAAATATCTGTGTGGGAAAATAAAAGTTTGTCCCAAAGCTGTGTGGAAGAGTACAAATGGGTTGGTTCTAGGGCTGTGTTAAAGAGTGGAAGAGTGTTCACTGAAAGTGTTTGTCTTATGGCTGTCTAGGAGAATAGAAATGGGTTTGTCAAAGAACTGTGTGAGAGTAAAAATGGGTTTGTCCTAGGTCTGTGTGAGAAAGAAATGCGTTTATCTAAGGGCTATGTGGGAGAGTAGAAATGAGTTGGTAAAGAACTGTGTGGGAGAGATGAAATGAGTTGATCAATGAAGTATGTGGGAAGTTATAAATCAGTTTGCCCTATCCTAAGGCTGCATGGGAGACTATAAATGAGTTGGTTCTAAGGCTGAACTTGTACTATGGCTGTGTGGGCAGTAGAAATGAGTTGGTCAGAGAACTGTGTGGGAGAGCAGAAATGAGTTGGTCCTAGGGCTGCGTGGGATACTAGAAATGAGTTGGTCCTAAGGCTATGTGGGAGATCAGAAATGAATTTGTCCTATGGCTGTGTGGGGGAGTAGAAATGAGTTGGTCAAAGAACTGTGGGGGAGAGCAGAATTGAGTTGATCCTAGGGCTGCGTGGGATACCAAAAATGAGTTGGTCCTAAGGCTGAGTGGGAGATTAGAAATGAATTTGTCCTATGACTGTGCAAGAGAGTAGAAATTACTTTGTCCTCGGGCTATGTGGGAGAGTAGAAATGAGTTGGTCAAGAACTGTGGGAGAGCAGAAATGAGTTGGTCCTGGGGCTGCGTGCGAGACTAAAAATGACATTGTCCTCGTGTTATGTGGGAGAGTAGAAATGAGTTGGTCAAAGAACTTTGTGGGAGTAAAAATGAGTTGGTCACAGAACTATGTGGTAAAGTAAAAATGAGTAGGTCCCAGGGCTGTTCGGGAGAGTAGAAATGAGTAGGTCCCAGGGTTGTGCAAGAAAACAGAAATTTGTGTAACCTAGGGCTATGTGGAGAGTAGAAAGAGTTGGTCAAAGAATTTTGTGGGAGAGCAGAAATGAGTTGGTCCCAGGATTGTGTGGGAGAATAGAAATGAATTGGTCCTAGGATTGTGTGGGAACATAATAATGAGTTGGTCCTAGCCCTGTGTGAAAGAGTAAAAAGGAGTTTGTCCAAGGGCTGTATGAGAGAGTAAAAATGAGTTGGTTCTAGGGGTGTGTGGGAGAGCAGAAGTGAGTTGGTTCTAGAATTATGTGGGAGAATAGCAATTACTTTG
>NC_090725.1:241938367-241945867 GCF_036898095.1 Palaemon carinicauda | reverse complement strand
CTGCCCGGACCTCTCTTGGTCCCTCATCCATGCCTGCCGGCAGAGCCGGACGGCATTGGTCAAGGAAGCCTGAATTAAGTTTCTCCCCTTCCTTATATGCACTCTTTCGGTTGCCGGGCTTGGGGGGTTGTGTACACTCTTATCCCGGCATCCATTCTATTTTCTTCTAGTGCTGTACCTGTCCCGGCAGCCGGCCTAAGAGGCCGGCTGCCGGCCTGTGAGGCCGGCAGCCGGGCAGGGGTAGTCTTCTGGTTCTTTTGCTGCCGGCTGGCATCGGTCTCGTACCTTTGCCGGCCGGCTTATGTCAGTCCTTGTCTGCCGGTCACCAAGAGTGTGGCCGGCAGCTGGGTACTACCTTGTGTAGTTACTGGCCGGCAATCATTGCCGGCCAACACTGGCTGTTACTGGCCGGCAGCTGCTGCCGCCGGCACAGGCATTTGAACCAGAGGGCTGCCGCCCTATAGCTGTTAAGTAGTATACTTTAAAGCTAATTGTGGTGTGTGCCGGCCGGCAAAGGCAGGCCGGCACACATCCTCCTATACTGTACTAGTATTCTTCTGTATAGCATATACAGTAAGAAGAAAACTAAAGTAAAAGTTTAGGTACAGCACTGTATCTTCTAACACTATTGTGTTTTCTTACACAGCCCTTTGCTGTTGCCCTCAGACAGGAAGCAGAGTTCTTCCCCGTCTATTATCCAGGATTTTTAAAATCATTGCCTAGGTGTGAGCTCCACCTGTTTCCTCTGGAAACCTTGCATTGGTTACTCTAGTAGAGATAAACCATTTTTGATTTTATTATCCGGAAGGCTGCAACAATGGGTTGTGAGGGAAACACAAGTGTGTGTCTTTCATTTATGAATTGTTATGCTATAATATGCATATCCAGTGATACATAGTTCACTTGATACTCATGGAAATTTCTTCTCTTTACAGGAGGACCCTCCGAAGTGCGGAAATGTTTTCTGCAATGTCCGCAGCAAAAACCTCTGCGGACATGAGTGTTGTAGGAGACACGCAGCATGCGCTGTCTCCAAGGATGATCTCCAGTATTGGGACCCTCAGGTATGTACTGTATGCACTAACCTGATTACTGAGGCTTTTGATTCCCCTAGAACGGCGGAATCAAGGGATATAGCTAGGGAAAAGCTTCGTACTTGGGTAAGGGGCTTCAAGAAGAACACCTCTGGCCCTTATCTTCCAAGTGAGAAGATGAGGGCGTATCTTTTTCCCCAGGCATCAGCTGAGGCAGTGATTCCCCAGCCTCAAGAGGAGATCCTTCAAGATCAAGTCCAGGTGGATGAGGAAGTCGCAGATGCGATGCAAGACATCCAGTTGTGTGACAGGATGTCTGACCTGGACGATCGTTTGGAAGAAGACCTCCTGGCAGAAGGTCAGGATCAAGTCCAAACCCCGGATGTCGTAGAGGATGAGGTCGACGAGGTGTCGGCTACTCCGGTTCAGATGCCGGAGCCTATCCCCTCAACATCGGCTGGCCTCCCAGTAGAACTGGGACAGGCCCTCTCTTCGATTGTTGGAATGATCCAACAAATGCAGAAGGAGAATCAGGAGAAGGCGGCTGCAATGGAACTGCGTATGCAGTCCCTGGCAGAATCACATGGGCCCCGGAAAAGGCTCAATGTGAAAGACCTTCCCATATGCTCAGATGCTAACCCATGGAGGTATGCTGAGCACATGCCGATGACGACTGGAAAGATCGTCATTTCGGATAAGCTGGGTTCAGTTCCCCTAGAGGAGGTAGAATTCTGGCCCAGCAAGGCATCATATCCGGACTGCTATGTCCGGCTGAGAAAAGAACCAGCTTCAAGGGAGGAGACAGAGCCGAAGGAGGTCATTGTTATGGACCACGCTAAGGCTCAAGCCCTACTTTCATCCTCGATGAAAGAGAGGGGCTTCTCGAATTCGAAGGTAGCTGCATTGAGCAAGAAGCTCCCTTCGTTTGTGTCCTCTCCTGATAGAGCCTTCCCCTTTTTACAGAAAGGGTTTACGGCTGTCCTAAAGGCAGTCGAGGCCGGCAAGCCTTGCCCCTCCCTGGAGGAGTGTAAACCCTTGTCGCTGGCTCTACCTATGGACCACAAAGACTGGAAGGATGTCCATCTAACATTCTCAGTGGGAAAGTTGGAGGCTGATATTGCCGGACGGCAATTCGGCGAGGACCTCCCCAAGCTGTCCGAATCTCTTTTACGAAGAGAGTTCGAGACAAAAGAAAGACTGGCTGCCTCAATGTCTCATCAGACTACTCTCGAGACGATGGCAAGTGACCCCAAGGTCCATGAAATGTTCATGGTAGTGGCTAAGTCTCACTTAGCCACAGTGACGAAGGACCTTTATAACTTCGTCAAGGCAAGGAGAGCTTGCAGGGAGTTCGTGTTCACCGGGGCTTCGGTGAGACACGAGCCAAGGAAGTTAATCTCCTCCAACATTTGGGGAAAAGACCTTTTCCCTACCGATGTGGTCAAAGAGGTTGTTGATAAGGCCGCCGTGGAGAATAGAAATCTTCTCCAGAAGTGGGGCCTGGCTATCAAAAGAAAATCTTCCCCGGATGAGGGTCCTCAACCAAAGAGGAAGAATATGAAGACTAGGCTACCATCTCGGCCAGCCAAGCCTTATAGACAGCAACAGCAACTGCAATTGCCTTTGCCTCCAGTGCCCCAGTTGGTGGCACAAACCCCGACTGCCTTTCAGTGGGTACCCCAGGCGGTGCCAGGTCAGTCAACCACATTCGCCCCAACGTTCGAAGGACAGTCTTCTTCCTTTCGTGCAAAACCTAGAGGAGCAGCCAGAGGCTCGTCTAGGCGCCCCTCAAGGGGAAGGGGATTCAGAGGTGGTCGTGGTCAGGGAGGCAAGACCTCAGGACGGCAGTCCAAGTGAAATGATACCGGTAGGAGGGAGACTGATGAAATTTTGGGATCGCTGGACCTTCGATCCCTGGGCCCAAAGCCTACTCAAGAATGGACTGGGTTGGAGCTGGTACAGCACTCCACCCCCATGCCTTCGGTTTTTCCAACACTCCACCCCCATTTTGGAGGAGTACGTTCAAGAACTGTTGGAGAAAAATGTGATCCGAAAGGTGAAGTCCATCAAATTCCAAGGGAGGCTGTTTTGTGTTCCCAAGAAAGACTCGGAAAAGCTCAGAGTCATTCTGGACTTGTCACCACTCAACAAGTTCATAGTGAATTGCAAATTCAAGATGCTAACACTGCAACACATAAGGACCTTACTGCCCAAGAGGGCATACTCAGTCTCTATAGACTTGTCAGACGCCTATTGGCACATTCCAATCAGCCGTCGACTCTCCCCCTACCTAGGATTCAGGCTACAACGAAAACTGTACGCCTTCAGAGCCATGCCATTCGGGCTAAACATAGCCCCAAGGATTTTCACGAAGCTTGCGAGCGCAGCTCTCAAACAATTACGCCTAAAGGGAATTCAGGTAGTAGCCTACCTGGACGACTGGCTGGTGTGGGCAGCATCCGAGACCGAATGCTTGCAAGCTTCCAGTCAGGTGATCCAGTTCCTAGAGTACCTAGGCTTCAAGATCAACAAGAAAAAGTCTCGACTTTCTCCATCCCAAAAGTTCCAGTGGCTGGGAATCCACTGGGACCTTTTGTCACACAGTTTCTCCATCCCAATGAAGAAAAGGAAGGAGATAGCGGGCTCTGTCAAGAGACTTCTAGATTCCAAAAGGATATCAAGACGCGAACAGGAGAGGGTACTAGGCTCTCTCCAGTTTGCTTCAGTGACAGACCCAGTGCTAAGAGCACAGCTAAAGGATGCAACCGGAGTTTGGAGAAGGTATGCATCAAACGCGCGAAGAGACCTGAGAAGACCAGTGCCGCCTCGGCTACGTACTCTTCTCAGACCTTGGTCCCAAGCCAGACATCTAAAGAAGTCTGTTCTTCTTCAGCCACCTCCCCCGTCGTTGACGATTCACTCAGACGCCTCAAAGGAGGGATGGGGAGGTCACTCTCATCGGAAAAAAGTCCAGGGGACTTGGTCCAAGCTATTCAGGACCTTTCATATAAACTTTCTAGAAGCTATGGCAGTGCTCCTTACCTTAAAGAAAGTCTCCCCGCGTCACTCGATCCACATAAGATTGGTGACAGACAGCGAGGTGGTTGTGAGATGCTTGAATCGACAAGGGTCGAGGTCACCACCTCTCAACCAAGTGATGTTAGCCATTTTCCGATTGGCGGAAAAGAAGAAGTGGTACCTGTCGGCAGTTCACCTTCAAGGAGTCCGCAATGTGACAGCGGACGCTCTATCCAGGTTCACACCGATAGAGTCGGAATGGTCCTTAGACGCAGGATCATTTTCCTTCATTCTGAATCAAGTCCCAGAACTGCAAATAGACCTCTTTGCGACGAAAGACAACAAGAAGTTGCCCCTGTACGTGTCCCCGTACGAGGACCCCTTAGCGGAAGCAGTGGACGCAATGTCCCTCGACTGGAACAGATGGTCCAGGATTTATCTGTTCCCTCCTCACAACCTTCTGTTGAGGGTCCTCAACAAACTGAGATCCTTCAAGGGGGTAGCGGCAATAGTGGCCCACAAGTGGGCGAACAGCATGTGGTTCCCCTTGGCGTTGGAACTACAGATGAAGTTCGTGCCGCTACCACATCCAGTTCTGACCCAGCGAGTCCAGAAGTCGACTGTCTGCGCTTCATTACAGAAAACCCAGACCCTGCAGCTCATGATTTTCTCGCCCTAGCGGTGAGAAAGCGCTTCGGGATTTCGAAAGCCAGCATAGACTTCCTAGAGGAATACAAGTGCAAATCGACTAGAAGGCAATATGAGTCATCTTGGAGAAAATGGGTGGCCTTTGTAAAGGCAAAGAATCCGCAGGAGATCTCAACAGATTTCTGCTTATCTTTCTTCATCCATCTCCATGGCCAAGGATTGGCAGCTAACACGATTTCAGTGTGTAAATCGGCTTTGATGAGACCCATTTTATTTGCCTTCCAGATCGACCTAGGTAACGAGATCTTTAATAAAGTTCCGAAAGCCTGCGCTAGGCTCAGACCTTCAGCACCTCCAAAGCCCATCTCATGGTCTTTAGACAAAGTTCTTCATTTCGCCTCCTTGTTGAGCAATGAAGAATGTGCGTTAAAGGATTTGACGCAAAAAGTTATTTTCCTATTTGCACTCGCGTCCGGGGCCAGGGTTAGTGAGATCGTAGCCCTCTCGAGAGAGGCAGGTCGTGTTCAGTTCCTGGATGGGGGGGAGCTGAACCTGTTTCCGGATCCTACGTTTCTCGCCAAGAATGAGTTACCCACCAACAGGTGGGGTCCCTGGAGAATCTGTCCTCTGAAAGAAGATGCATCTCTATGTCCAGTAGAATGCCTAAAGGTCTATCTTCGTAGAACTTCAGACTTCAAGGGTAGTCAACTATTCAGGGGAGAAACATCAGGCTCAAATTTATCTCTGAATCAACTCAGAGCGAAAATGACATATTTTATTCGCAGAGCGGATCCTGACAGTACACCCGCAGGTCACGATCCGAGGAAAGTTGCCTCATCCCTAAATTTCTTTAATTGTATGGATTTTGAACATCTCCGTTCATACACGGGCTGGAAGTCTTCCAGGGTGTTCTTTCGCCACTATGCGAAGCAAGTAGAGGAACTTAAGAGATCTGTGGTAGCAGTGGGTCGTGTAGTTAACCCTACTGTTTAACTCTGCGAGGAACAGTGGTCTTAATTGGGACGATTAAGCCCAGGGTGAGTGTGTAGGTACATACTGTACTACAAACTAAATGAGGGCACCAAGTGCCCATATAGACTGTTCCTTCCTTCAAAGGTGAACCTTGCATAAGTTCAGACATGTGTGCCAAGCGTTTCTAACGCTAATGTGATTGATTTGTAATACAGATTTTTTATGACTTGATACCTTGGTATCTCATTAAAGTGGTGTTTAATGGTTTTTCTTTCAGATAAACAAGTTCTGTTTACTATCATACTTATGCTTAAAGTTTTGGGTTACCCTCTTTTATATAAATATATATATTTGTTGTTAACCTGTCTGTTTATTATCTGTCAATAAACTTGTTCTTGAGAACCTTGCGTCTCTTTCACCTGTGTCAATTTATTGGTATAATTGAGCATTTTAATTCTATGTATCTTATCTGGGATAATTCTGATAGAATTGTTCTGTTTTGCAAGCTATGTTGCATTGGTTTATGTAAGTCCCCTAATGGGAGGACTCCGTCCCATAAAGGGACGAGGGCGGTTTTATTAGTTTCTTCCTATGCGGATATAAACCTTTGTCCAATACAAGTATTGTGCGGATGACTGGTCAATATATTGACGCAGTGGTTCTATACAAACTATGCTTTACTTAATATAGGGCGAGACCACTATATTAGCTTGCCTGGTATTCATACATAGATATATGTACTCTTCGAGACTTTCCAGAGTCTAGTAGGACTCTTCCCTGTAGGGGGCAGGAAGCTCTAACATAGTTTATAGTTAGTTGAAAAGATGTATAACGGTAACATCTTAGGTCTCTAGGTCTAGTCGACCGGGAATAAATATCTCCGGGGAGTACGGCACGTTCTGAGAATCCACAGATACAGTAATGCTCTGGTACACTTCCATCAGGACGACATGGCTTGAGCCCAAAAAACGGATTTTGAGCGAAGCGAAAAATCTATTTTTGGGTGAGATAGCCATGTCGTCCTGATGGACCCGCCCTTGCCTTTCTAAGAAAGGGCTGTAGGACCCCTCCCTACATACAGTATCTGTAGCACCTCGTGTACGCTACAAGGAATACAGATGGCGCCAGGATTGGCGCCAGGCACGCATACGAATCGGGGGATAGGGATGCCTTGGGAGCGGCTCCCCTTTTTCTTTCCCGAATTCGTATCTCGTCAATCTCCCTCCTACGAGACGAATCTCTATTCAGGTCGTAGATTGCCATGTGACGTGTCTAGAATACGTCCTCTGATATGTCGCGATATCCCTTTCACGAGGGATACTCGCTCCAGGAGTTAGAATTCTGGTACCTTAAGGTAAATTCTCTGGGAATATCGCCGTAGTTGTAATATACCCTAGGAAGCTACCCTATAGGAACTTCCATCAGGACGACATGGCTATCTCACCCAAAAATAGATTTTTCGCTTCGCTCAAAATCCGTTATATATATATATATAGTAATCAGAGAGAGAGAGAGAGAGAGAGAGAGAGAGAGAGAGAGAGATTCGTCATGAATTTAGTGTAGTTGAATCTGAAATCAGGCCACGTGTGCAAGACGACACCATAACGTGTTGTATCGCATCACGCATGTTTCCTTCCCAGCGCGCGCATTGGGACGGGCGCGTCCTTGTCTCTCGTATAATCTAGAACAGTCTATCAATTTTATGTTATATTAACAACTCCTTCATCCAATTCTATGCTATATTTTACAACTGTCTACAAATTCTATGGTATAATCTACAACTAACTGTCTATCAATTCTTTGATATATTCTGCCACTGTCTATCAAA
>NC_090725.1:241920867-241923367 GCF_036898095.1 Palaemon carinicauda | reverse complement strand
CATGAAACACCTCTATTATCGTTGAGAATTATTGAAAACTATCACAAGTTGTCGATTCAATATGAAGGAATATAATACTGGCAAAAACATAAACTGGATAAATCTAACAATGATGTTTAAAAAAATACCACCACAAGGCCGAAAAACTAGGTTCAGTTTGAATAATGAAAAACAATCATAGGCTAATGCCGTTGCAAAACTTAAAATAAACTTAGGTACTGCTAAACACCTAAATGTAATCATACACATGATTTTGCTCAGATGTATGG
The DNA here is from genome assembly GCF_036898095.1 of Palaemon carinicauda. Taxonomy (NCBI): domain Eukaryota; kingdom Metazoa; phylum Arthropoda; class Malacostraca; order Decapoda; family Palaemonidae; genus Palaemon; species Palaemon carinicauda. The sequence continues at coordinate 241,923,098 of NC_090725.1, read as the reverse complement.
ATTATATATGGAGTTATAGATCAGACATGATAAAGAAGCCGAATACTGTCAGAAAGATAAATACCATTCCAAAATCGTAAAAGTCTGTGAGCCTTGGACATCCCACACAAAGAAAGACCACACACTCATTAAATTTAGACTCGTGTCCCCTAAAAGTGTAAGTGTTATCATAACTCGAAAAATCAAATACGAATCAACAACGAATACATGAAATTATGATGATACATTATTCTTTCCTTAAAATTTCGTATAAAAATCCCATAAACATTGAATTCTACGAAATGATCTAACAACTACTATCATGGCTATGTAGGCTCATAGTGCGAGCGAGAACACTAAATCAGACTGAAGTTTAATTCCAATGTTAAAGAGAATGCAAACAAACAAAATGGTTTCAGCATTAAGAAATTGTTTCCGAAAGAGTTCCACGACTGTGTCATTTTACTAGAATGGAAAATGCTAAGAATCATACAAAAAAGAAAAAAAAAGAGGTGCAATATATAAAAAAAAAAAAAACATATATTAGACATATATTATTTTTTACGTACCTTGCTTCATTCTTGAAATATTGGCTAACTTGGCTCAAAACTACTAAATAAAAAAGATAAAAACTTAGTCAAATGGTCTTCCATATTCCTGGTGTCTTATTTTATAAGTTTTTTTTTTTCACTGTACTTACACACTAAAGCACAACTAATTTCTGCTATAACTACTACTCCATATAACGTGTAACATAATTAATTAATTCTAGTTTTAACTAGTCAATCATTTACTGAACTGATATGTTTACTAAGATTATGAAACTGAATATAATAAATAAACTAAATAAAAGTACTGTATTAATGCTAAATAAAATTCAGCCGATCCTCACAGTAACTATTTAAATACACAATAGAGCTAAGTGATAATTCAAACTAACCAAGCTTTGTGAAAGGCTTCACCTCAGTGATTATTCTAATTTCAATAAAACAATAAAAATTCAGCAACTGTAACTACAGTATTCGGTCTAAAAATAAATATTGAAGTAAGATGTTCTCTTCCCCGTGGCGATGACGGTCGTGGTCCTCTTGACCACTCCAATTCCTCTTTTTGCAGATCTCAGATAGTATAGTTTTGTATGTAAAAATTCGCGTCAGAAGAAAGAAAGGGATATAAGACCAAACAGACTGTGTCACATGCTGGTGTTATTACATTTAAGAGCTGAAACACACAGAATACAGCTTTGTAAATAAAATATATATATATATATATATATATATATATATATATATATATATATATATATATATATATATATATCGTAATTACATAACAAAATCTGCTCTAGCGACAAATAGTGATAGCTTATTCGCTTTCGGTTATAATTTTAGCACCAACTTTGTTTTTTTATTGTAAAATGAAAAATAGTCCCTTATACAAGAGCTGAACCAAAGCCATCTTAAATGCATTCACCGCAAGGTTTCCACATGTGATTAACACCAAGGGCATGACGAGTCTAAAAAATCCCACAGCGACAACATTACATTATTTCGATTCGTGATTCCCTTGTGTTGCACATGTCTGCTGGACGCAAGTGCAGTAGTTGTTATGCAGTCAGAAGTGTCGAAAGATTTTGTCAGTAACTAGACGATTTGGAAGTCTTCACTTTCCATCTGGTTCTGCACTCTAACCCTAGACCTATTTAATCATCAACTAGATCTATTTCCATTTTTCCTACTGAGCACATCTTTTGTTTCCTGCCCATAAATTTAATTTACAAAATTAATTTTCCTTAAGGTCCCTAATATTACCTATCTTACAGTAGTCTGTCTGAGATAAATGATGGTACTTACGTCGTAGATTTCTGTAAAAGAAAGAGAAAAACACTTTGGTCAATTATAATGGCACAGGCAAATAGTACAATAATATATATCACCTGATTTGATAACTCACTACAGAGTAATAGGAGGACTTTAATTTCATGATTTAATGCAACTAGGCAAATTATAGAACTAAAAGAGAACAAGTAATTCCTTACTTGTAAGAAATATCTTTAAATTGGTGACCTTATTACAAATGATGTTTTGGAAATATAGTTTATAATGAACAGAAAAATAAAATGACAAGGAGAAATTATATTGCAAACATAACCGTAATTTTATTTGTAGGCAAATGCATTTAAAAAAAAAAAAGATTCTTTTCCTGAATGTCAAGTCTCATTTCTTTACCATAAGGCCCTTTGTCATAGACTC
>NC_090725.1:241906600-241909100 GCF_036898095.1 Palaemon carinicauda | reverse complement strand
ATATATATATATATATATATATATATATATATATATATATATATATATATATATGCATATATATATATACACATATGTACTATATGTATATGCACACAAACTTATATAATATATAATATATATAATATACCTAAAGATATGTGTTTACAAAACGGTTTAATATTTTATCCTTCCATTCGCAATTTTGGCTTTACGAGGCTGGAAAGGAAAAATTTGGTCTTTTGACAGCAGATGTTACATGTACATATGTATATAATAAAATAAACATTTATATAAAATTGTAACTGGTAGCTTATGTCCGACAGTGAAATTTTCCATTCCTTTCATCCTTACAGGAAAGAAAATCTATCAAGTCTTTGCAATTACATGTGAGTATTAAGCGATCTTTTAATGTTAACAAATACCAAGGAAAGAGTAAAGCAGCTTTAGCAACACAGAACAATAGTCTTTAAGAAGAATAAAGAGAATAAAAATATCGAGTAAAATGAGGCAAATGGCACACCGTAACAAAACATAAGTTTTGGCCTATTGGAAACTTCCCTGCTTGGTGATTTCCCACTGGGATTCGAGTCCCACTCAAAGTCAATAGTTTCTTGTAGTGTCTGCAACCTCACCATCTTTGTGACCTAAGGGTGGGGGTTTGGGGTAGCCTATAGGTCTACCTGCTGAGTCATTAGCAGCCATTGCCTGGCCCTCCCTGGTCCAGCTTGGGTGGTGAGGGTGCTTGGGTGGTGAGGGTGCTTGGGTGCTGATCGCATGTATAAATGGTCAGTCTCTAAAGCATTCCTACTAGCTTGGGCATTGTCACTGTCCTTTGCCTCTGCCATTTGTGAGGGGCCTTCCAAATGGAAAATAAAATTGCACTTAGAGAAATTCTATCACGGATGCTCATATCAACTGGTAAAATCCTGTCTTTGAAAACCGGCTCAAATTATAGTTAGAAAGGATGAAAGACTTGTTCACATCCTAGACTCAATTTCACAATCTCCCGATTGACACTCATAGAAAACCAGATACGAACATCGTAACAATAGCTCAAAATCTATATTCTTTATTACTCCTCTAAAAGAGTAAACTGTAGCTTCACACTGCTAAGCTTATGACGATGACGATTCACAACGGAGCTTTTTGAGACTCCGTTCCGTTATAAAAAAAAGAAAAAAAATAATAATGCAACAGACTAACACAATTTCCTCAAGAGGCAAGATATCTAATGCACCATTAAAGATCACATTATAAACTCGGTTTTACAAATCTTCAAATGTTTTGCGAGTCATATAACCTTATCATCTCTAAGATATTAAAAATAAAAAAATATTTACACACTAATAGAAAGCTTTGTTCGTCAAAATGTAACTTAAAAAGAAAATCGAGGTGCCCTTAATATAATAGGTAATTTTCAATACATTTGGTCTAATTCGATTTATAAACTTTGACGGTAATAGAATTTTGTTAATATGTGAAAATCTCGTTATTCAAATGTGTATATTAGCACATGCATAGTTTACGTAAAATATAAGGAAGTCAATAACATATTTAGAAGACAACTTAAATTTAATTTCTTTCCCTTGTAGACATAACATCTCTTTTCTTTGTTCAGCAGATTCCAAGGGAAGAATACTAAGAATCTTTTTTTTTTGTGTGACAACAATAGATGATAATCTAAGACCTAGATATAAAAATATTCATACGTGTAAGTTATTACATAGAAATATATACTGAATTACATCCAATCGGTATGATATAAACTACTACTTTTTTTGTTTCTTTGTTACCGATCTAAGGTTATCAGGGGTCTCGTAAGTAGCGTCATAAGTTTTACCTAAGGTTAATTACATCATCTGTGACGTAGGACACTCGATATTCCAGACGTCATTGACGAATCTATGAAGTTAACAGTGACCTAAGGAAACATCAATGACGTAAGGGGAACACCGATAAAATCATGATACACTCAATGACGTCACAAATATTCAATAACTTGATAACATCAGTCTTTGAAGACATCACTGGCGTATTGATATTATTGATGCGAGGGTAAAACATCAACAAAATCAACTTAGCCAGATTGTAAAGGAAATTGTATTATAGATAGACAGTCAAGAAGAAATACAAAATTCTTCCCTTTTCTGAGTTTTAATATTGGTTTTAATTAAATTCTGTCACAGGCTCTTATCAACACTGCAGTTGGTATAAAACCTCACGTGAGAAAATTTCCTCCCACTGAATTTCTATCATAATATTTTTCTTTAAATCAAAAACAATATACACACACAATAGTGTCAACATCAATAAAAAAATAGATTATTTATTTTTGGAATACGCATACACTACAATGAGGATATGAAATTTAATCTGGAAATTTGCAATCATTAAGTAACTTCAAAGTTTAATAAATTCATGCCATAATAATATATACCTACTGTATACATATGAATTATGTGCAACCTTAATAACTCTCTCTCTCTCTCTCTCTCTCTCTCTCTCTCTCTCTCTCTCT
>NC_090725.1:241899100-241901600 GCF_036898095.1 Palaemon carinicauda | reverse complement strand
TACAACCCTAGTTAGAAAAGCAGGATGCTATAAGCCCAAAGGCACCAACAGGGAATAATAGCCCAGTGAGGAATGGAAATAAGGAAATAAATAAACGATATAAGAAATAATTAACAATTAATAAAATTTTTAAAACAGTAACATCATCAAAACAGATATTTCGCATATAAACTATAAAAAGACTTATGATAGCCTGTTTAACATAAAAAATTACATTTGCAGCAAGTTGGAGTTTTGAAGTTCTACCGATTCAACGACCAGATTAGGAAGATCATCCCAAAACTTGGTCCCTACCATGGTTAGTGGGCTAACTGTCCTCATTCTTCTTCACCCATCTTTCCTATCTGTACTGTACACAACCCCTCATAAACCCCCGAGTCGCAAGTATTGCGGTAAACTTGTTATTTTACTAAGTAATGATGTCCCAAACACCCTTCCCCTCACATCAAAGGTGAAGCATTTATTTCTGTTCCTACTAGAAACTTTGAAACCTCTTGGAGGGAGTTGGTAAGTGAGGCCAATATTAATATTTCAATATTTTTTTGTGACAGTAAATATGCGTAATGAAAATAAAAAGTATAAAAAACATACAGAGACATACAAGGAAATACGAACGTATACATACAAAATGCATAAACAAACATGGACACAAATAGAATACGTATATATGATTTACGGAGAAAATACAAATAAGGACCCAGAAATTATTGTTACTTCAGGTTTTTTTTGGAAAAATAGGTCTCAATATGCTAGCATTGAATCCATCAAACGCAATAGGCGTATCAATAGGAGCAACAAATAAGTCAATCTCAGCAATAAGAGCATTAAAATAGTATCAGGTTCAACTGCAGTGCCGAAGCATGACATGATATTTGCCGTCAACCTAATACTGTAATCATAGAAATAAAGACAATTGAAAGGAAATAAACATAAATATAGATTTAAAAAATCAGGGGCATGAAACTGCATAATCATCACGATCACCGAATACTGCTGACTGAACGGTTCAAAGAAGTCAAGCCACTTGCGAAGTCAGTGCCGATCAAAACATGCCACGCATGCGCGTTTCTTGCTAGTCAACAACACCTGTAATTCTAAGTGTTGAGTAATCATGATGAGAGAGAGAGAGAGAGAGAGAGACTACAAGTTTGCTTGTCTACTTAACTAATCTATACAGTGAACAATCGAGGAGACCAATTATTATTAACGTTCAATGGCACTTAAAAATTACATTGCATGTGCATAATTGGAAAAACAAAAATACACATACCAATATAAGTGCCAAAAAACATGTATACACACACTCTCTCTCTCTCTCTCTCTCTCTCTCTCTCTCTCTCTCTCTCTCTCTCTCTCTCTCTCTCTCTCTCTCTCTCTCTCTCTCATATATATATATATATATGATAAATTTTGCACATTTTCACGTGTTTTTCATATTCAAATAAGCCATATATATTTTTGATACATTAATGTCTGGATTCTCTTAACGACCTCGGGATCAGAGCCCCAGGCGAAATCACACAAAGACAAGAGCTTGGCTCCGGCCGGGAATCGAACCCTGGTCGGCAAGCTTGTACAGACAGTGACTAACCCACTTGGCCAAGTGGGTTAGTCACTGTCTGTACAAGCTTGCCGACCAGGGTTCGATTCCCGGCCGGAGCCAAGCTCTTGTCTTTGTGTGATTTCGCCTGGGGCTCTGATCCCGAGGTCGTTAAGAGAATCCAGACATTAATGTATCAAAAATATATATGGCTTATTTGAATATATATATATATATATATATATATATATATATATATATATATATATATATATATATATATATAAACATACATACATACATACATACATACATATATATATATATATATATATATATATATATATAATGTACACACAAAGGTTTCAACACAAGAGAGAGAGAGAGAGAGAGAGAGAGAGAGAGAGAGAGAGAGAGAGAGAGAGAGAGAGAGAGAGAGCCAAACTAATACGATGAAATAAATACTACAGACGATTTACACGTAATAAGGAGAATGTATAAAACGACTTTCGATGTAAACACATAAATAATAACTTCGACACCAAACAAAGACCCACGTAACCAACCACAGTAGCCTACTCATCACCCCTAGACAACCAACCACCAAACCGTATCTGAAAATCATCACTGTATCGAGTAAACCGAGAATCATGACGTACGGGTCACTGAAAGTCATGTGAATGATGATAAGTGACTTGTGAACACTTTCATCACTTTAACAGAGAACCGTCACACCTGGATTGCTGAATGTTACGAAGTATGCTATGAAAATGGTTTAATATGAGAGAGAGAGAGAGAGAGAGAGAGAGAGAGAGAGAGAGAGAGAGAGAGAGAGAGAGCGCCACGTCATTGTAAGTCCATCATAGTAGGAAAGTTCCGCTTCTACGAGAGGGGAGAGACAAAGAGGTAACAAAACAATTTACGGACTTAAATTAAATTTTATGATCTTTAGGGGAAATT
>NC_090725.1:241884100-241894100 GCF_036898095.1 Palaemon carinicauda | reverse complement strand
TTTTTTTTATTCTTTAGAACGAACTGCAAATGTCATTCACGCAATTCATTCACGATATCACGTTCCATGTCGCGATGGCAACGGATGGGGAACAGGAAGTTGACATGAAAGAAAGTGCGGAACAGGGAAAGACCTCGAATCAAGTAGGTGAAAGAAATTGGTTACGAATAGGTTATTAAATTTTCTGGCAAAATTTGTGCCAATGATGATATGTAAGGTATGACGGCAGAGGTACCAGCCACCCATTAAGATACTACTGCTAGATAGTTATTGGGTCCTTTGACTTTTCAGATAATACTACATTGGATCCCATGGTCCTCCACTATCTTGGGTTAGAGTTCTCTTGCTTTAGGGTACAATCAGGCACACTATTCTATTTATTTCCTTATGTACTTTCCTCACTGAGCTATTTTCCCTGTTGGAGCTCTAGAGCTTATGGGATCCTGCTTTTCCAACTAGGGTGGTAGCTTAGCAAGTAATAATAATAATAATAATAATAATAACAAAAGCAAGACAGAATATAAAAATCCTAAAAACTGAACAAAAACAGCATATGCTCTTATGTCGAATAGGTTGACATAAGTGTCTCTTCATAGTTTACGTATGACAAATTGATTTTAACGTTGTTACTGATCTTAAAATATTTTGTATATTTTATCAATTACTTCTCTTACAGTTTACTTCCCTATTTCTTCTCCTCACTGAGCTATGGGCCTGTTGGAGCACTAGGGTTTACAGCATCTGCTTTGCAAACTAGGGTTGTAGCTCAGCTAATAATAATAATAATAATAATAATAATAATAATAATAATAATAATAATAATAATAATTATTATTATTATTATTATTATTAATAACTTATATTTTCTTATTTCCCAAGAAAAAAAGATATATAATATCAGCAGTTTTCTATTCCATTTCAAAACTTTTGCCGTATATATTAATTTTCGACGAGAACGCTGGGCAAGGAACTTGAAGTTAAGACTACGGAATAACAATTTTTCTCCATTCTCCAATTTTGTTTTTCTTAATGGGTAACAAGCCAAACCAAAATGCCTTTACATTTTTAATTGAGTATGTATGAGAAACAAAACACTTCACAAGACAATGTTTTATAGTGCACTAATAAATATAACTGCAATTGATTTACCATTATTATTGTACAGTTGTAATTGTTTTTATTCTTGTTATTGGTATTATCAATACTGTTGCTACCCTTGTCAATACTTTTTAACTTCTCGATCTATTAAGGCTTTCTAATAAGTAAATAACATTTAATACCACCCATATGTTACTTCCAATATTTCCTCACTTCAATTTACATAAATATCTTTGGTAATGATCGACAATTCTCTGCACAAAATTGTTTAATTATGCTCAATTTTGTTGTTGTAACATTAATAACAAGTTAATATCCAAAACCTGAACAAAATATTTACAATGCTCAGCCACATCCCTATTTCATAAGCCATTTATCAACAATATACAAATATCTCTTGCTTTCGCTAACTAAAACCCCCGAAAAATTCAACTCTAGTAACGAGATCTCATTGGCATGTTCAACGTACCTCAAAATAGTTTATACATCATTATTACCCTCTGAAAATGCCTAAAATATCAAGGTATTTCTCCCCATCGACCTTCTCCATCTACAGTAGGCCAGACCTTATCCCGGCAACACAAAAACCCTTTGTTTTCAGGGTACGCCCAGATGTGCACTGTATTGTCACATAGAACACCTGTTCCCCCAATCTCTCCGCTGTTCCCAGAAGAAACAAGTGTATCTGGTTCTATCCGGCTTTGAGTCATCGGAGCGGATCAACAGATTTGGGATTGCTGAAGGGACAGGGAATATGATTCGTTTAAAATGCCGCAAACCGGATCATGTAGGGGAACATTGATATGTGATAGCTTTCTGTTCGCGGATAAATTGGTGTTGCAAGTTTCGTAAGGATAAACATTAACGTTTAGGAGGCTCTCTCTCTCTCTCTCTCTCTCTCTCTCTCTCTCTCTCTCTCTCTCTCTCTCTCTCTCTCTCTCATCATTTACAAACTACTTACAAAAAGACACATTAAACATGATTGAATGAAAGATAAAATTGTTCACTGATAGTTTCTGCCATAATCGACTCATAACCTCAGTTTTAAGAACCATTGAGGTAACGTGTGATACATTCATTGGTTTTAGTTCAATGTAGTCCGCAAAATAAAATTTCAGTTTTTAACATAAATTCATAAACTTATTCTCATCATCTTTAATCTTTTTTTTTTTTGGAGACGGAATAACTAGCATTAATTCACACGCTTTTTAATACAATGTACTTTGATTAAGTCTCTTGGTTCAGATATTCGAGTGATTTCGAACAAAATGTAAAATAAAAATTCATTTGACAGACATATGAACTAGGAAACTAAGATAAAAAAAAAATTGAGAAAAACAAAAAAGCCCCCCCCCCCACACACAAATAAAAAAAATTCTCTCTCATACCTTGTATATATATGTTGCTGTAATAGACCACACTGAACTCTTATATCACGTTCTTATGGCCAAGTAATTTATCATTACCAACTTTCTTGCTCATCTTGATAATGATACAGGTTTTCCTGACATCAATCTCGTTGAAATTTGCAACTAGTTAAACTTATGTATAATGGATTAGAGCTTCTTAACCATACTTTTTTAGCGTGGCCATTCTTTCATATTTGTTGACGTTGATATGAATTTTTTACCAAATGTCTTAACTTTGAAATTACTATACGTATTAAGTTCTAAATCCAAGTATGTGATCCATAGCTCGTTTAGTTTAGTTCCATAAATACTGAGCATAAAGCACTGTTTAGTAATTCCCAAATAAGTCTGTTAACACAAAAAAATAGATATCAAGACTAGACTAGCAATTAGTCCATTCCAAAATATATACGAAGATCTTGAGAAGATATTAACAAACCAACTAAAGCCAGCACAACTCCTGGCATACTTAGGAAGTATACCGGGTTAACAAGGGCCGATTGAGCCAGTTTAATCAAATGCATGTCAAAAACAGATTAGCAATTTTACATAAGTCCGTTACAAATCCCTAACATAATGACTCCAAAGGCTAGATTAGCAGTCCCCAGATGAGACTGCTCCATCCAAAGCATACCAAGTCAATTAAATTCAAGACACCCATATTCCTCACCCAGTAACCTACTGAAAAATAAATTCCCTCCCATGTATATTAGGTCCAAGTTAGCAATCATCTAATTAGTCCATTTAAGTTTGATTTAAAGCCCTAAGCCCAGGTAATGATTACTCAAGTGACAGTTCAGAGCAACGTAAAATAAGAGCAAAGTCCAGCTTACTCTTCACTACATGACATTTGAATCCCACACCTGACCCCAAGGTTTGAGTGACTGGTCGCTACCCTAAATTCTTTACTCCCACAAATGAAATACAAAAGAGTTTACAGTGCAAAATCAGATTCACTGTCACCCATGCAGTCTAAAAAATCCCCCTATTAGGAAAAATCATCATCAAAGTCTAAGCCCTAACTACAGATTCACAAAATTTCAAGACAAGTCGGCCAAATCTCGCATATACTAAGTCACATTTTAGGTTATAAATCTATTCTGGAGTTCAGAATGAGCGTTGTATGGGTTTAGCAATTTAATGATCAGAGTGTTCAGTTGCTTGTTCCCATACACACTTAGTCCAAAACCCAAGTTATTAATCACATTAGTGATTCAATTCAAGCTTGAACATACTAAACCCAAATACCAGGATAACAATTCTCAGAAGAGTCAGATTTATCTTGTCAGTGTCATAAACATAAAACCAACATAAGCCAGATATCGATTAGTCAGCACCCGACACATACAGCCGAAAGATTGCATTCCATCAACGATAGCTAAAATAAAGCACGATTCCCCCGAAAGTTATTTTCCTTTCACAAATACAATTTCTTAATCCTAAATTAGAGTATCAAGGTAAATCGGTTTTTCTCCCCATTCGCAGAGCCCCAGTCCCGGGTTGATAATGCCCCATTTCGTTCTACATATATCATTTAGTGTTTCGCAAATGTTTCAGGTGCTTATGATGCTCATTTCTATATTTCCAGTGTCAAAGAAATCTTTCGAATCTATTCGAGAAGTTTGCATGATTAGTATTGACTTTAGAGCTGCTTGTAACTGTTAATCATAAAGTGATCTTTTCAAACTTGAACAAATAGGAGTTTGGGGGAAATTTCCTAGTAGGCTACCATTAATGAATTTATAACTAATAATTTTCAAAGAGTAGTTACTAATGAGACTTCAGGACTGTAACTTCTGTTGTTCTTCAAGGTGATGTTCTTAGTTAATTACGTTTTGTATAATATAAACATAATATATATCTGTGGTTACTGATTTTCTTAAGAGAGTTAGAGATAGCAAAAATAATTGACTATATATGGAGGACGAAGTTATGTAATCCATCTCATAAAACATGTAGATAATAGTGGTGATAAAGAAGGATGACTTTAAAAATAGAAATGATTCTGAGGGATACATTATATATATATATATATATATATATATATATATATATATATATATATATATATATATATATATGTATATATATACATATACATATATATATATGTATATATATACATATACATATATATATATATAGTGTGTGTGTGTGTAATATAATAATAATAATAATAATAATAATAATAATAACAACAATAGTAATAATAATAATAATAATAATAATAATAATAATAACAAAAATAATATAGCCACTAGTGTGCGTTCGAATCTTACAAAAGAAATTAATGGTTCTTTTAAAAGCTTCTTTACATTGTTTTACAGCCTGTAATGATTAGGGTACTGAAAAATTGTGAGAAAATCTCAAAACTAGACATCCATGTAACTGGAGAAGAAGGTGACCAGTGCATTTTATTACATTTATATATATACTGTATATATATATATATATATATATATATATATATATATATATATATATATATATATATATATATATATATATATATATTGTATATATAGATATGTAAATATATATTTATGCACACACAGACATATATATATATATATATATATATATATATATATATATATATATATATATATATACATACTTATTCATTTATATACAGCTGGGTTGGCATGGGTAGATACCCGGGTACCTACCCCCTTGCCCTACCGGGCAGGGTTTTTTAAAGTTTTTACCAGTTTTCTGCTTGTATAATCCATTATCACTGTTCTATAGCATAATTTTCAGTTTGATACATTGTCTAAAGTTAAGCAAATATATTTAAAACGCCATTTTTTAAATCATGGAAGCTATAATAGAATACTTTTCTAATCTAAAAAAAAAGGGGCAGGTTTTTACCTTTTATAGCGCTTTACTGTTATAATACTGTACATTATTATAGTACTATTGTGTAAATTTCAGTGTGATACATACTGAAGAGTAGAACAGTATACCACCTAGAAATACCCTTTTTCTATTTTGACGTATGCCAATCAGCTTATTCCCTCAACTTCAGTATTTCTTGATGTAGCATGTTATAATTTTGATTATTTTCTTCTTCAATCCAAGCTCACATAGGCCTATCCCAGAATCTAAAAGCTATTAATAATAGTACAATCTGCCCTTCTGCTCAGCTGGGTTAGGTAACAGAGACAGGAGCGAAAAGCAAGAATTTGCAAATACTTGCTGCCCTAGGGTGGGTTAACTCCTAACCTACCAACTCACTGCCTATTACCTACGCACGGTTGACTAACACACTGCCTAATATTGTCTTTACTTGGTTTCTATCACAATTTCTCCTAACCTACCAACTCACTGCCTATTGCCTACGTGTGGTCAACTTACACACTAAATACTGCATAATATTGTTTTTACTTGGTTTCTATCATTGTATAAGTAATGTGTTAATGAATGAACACATTCAGTACGTGTACAGTACATGTAAACACATGAACTATGAACATGGTAAGACTAGGGTACACATAACACGAATCATTGCCACACCTATACCTACATATAATACTTACACAGTACCAACAAAACACTGTTGTTGCTATCTAACTGTAATATATGTACAGTAATATCACTAAAGTACAGCATGATTAGCTATTTTCGACAGGTCGACTTGGGCCACTGAAACTCACTTTACTCATAGCTTATATCTACACTACTACTGTAAAGTATGATATTTTGTATACAGTACTGTAGAGCAATTAATATGACAATATCATTACAGTATTACACAATGAATATACTAATACAATAAAAATTAAAATAAAAGGTATCAGTACAGAACCACTAACCATTTACTTATAAGTTCTGCACAGTAAATATGAAGCATGATGCAATTCTTTAGGCAGTCAACTGTTTGCCGCATTTGGTAGTGTAATGTACAGTACATATCACATTTTATAGTAAAATCACTAGAAGCACACTGGATATGTACAGATTTTTACATCACTTATTTTACATCACAACGTGATACTGCACAAAAAAAAAGAAAAAAAAAACACTGAAGCTCAAGATGCATAAGAGAAGAAACGATGCAAGGCTGAGGCCCAGTGAGCAGGAGATGGAGTATTGTGCTGTGTGGGGAGAGAAACGTAACAAAGCATGCTCCTTGCAAAGGATTACGGTCGGTCTAAAAACTTAGGGTCGTGACAGTACTTATCACAAAACCACGAGTAAATGATTCTTTATTTAATAGGTTAAATGGTTCTCTGTATCACAAACAATCAAAATGGCAAAGAATGAACCCGCGAATAGTGAGGGCTGACTGTATGTACCAGGTCAATGCAGTAAATGCTTCAATGGAAAACTAAAAACAGCCACAGCTAATTGAAATGAACTAAAAGAAAAAAAAGTCAGAGAACTTAGAGAGGGAATGTGTACATTTGGCATTTGGCTTTGTGGTTTCTCTTTCTGTTACATCATCTTACATGTTGAATCTTGTTTTATATAGGCAAACATACCTCAATTACAGTGCAGTACAAGTTGCCATCTAACTTTAGTACTTCACTGTTTTGTTACTGTATAGTAACGTAAATTCAATAATTCTATGGGAGTTTACACTGTACAGAATGTCAGAATACTAACTGGACACTAAAAGACAGCAAGCATAGAACTTAAACCACATATTTCATACTTACATGCGCCCTAAAGGCAAATGATGATAAATAAGTTATTAGATAGGTAAATAATAATGGGAATTTTCTTTTTTTTATAAAAGTAGAAGACTTGGGAATTAAGTTTCCCAAACTTAAAATAGAGGGCTGCAACATTAGTACAGACTGGACTCAAAACCGGTCTTTGGAAAGGATCTTTTACTTAGGAGACTTGCATGTCTGTTCAACTAATGTTTAAATTTTTCTTTTAATTTTCCAAGGATTATAAGTGCATAGCTGAAATACAAATGAAACCGAGGGCACAGAAATATCACTAGATCTAAATAGTAAAGGCAAAAAAATTAATAAGAAAATAAAATATATACATAAAACTATTAATTGTAAAAACCCGCATTTTCCCATATACAGTCAGCATTTTCCCCCAATAAAGGCCAGGTTTAAAAAACAAAAAAAGAAAACCAGGCTGGGTTTTTCTAAAAAAGAAAGAAAAAGAAAAAACTATATATATATATATATATATATATATATATATATATATATATATATATATATAACACGTATGTGTGTACGTGTACACACAAGTCTTCCAAATACCTTGTCAGCCTATACGCTATTAAAGGTTTAAAGGTCGCAGATAAAAGGCAGAGGCAAGGGGCAGAACAATGACCTAGGGACTGACCATAAATACATTTGAGCAGCACCCAAGACCCATTTCCATCTAGCTAGGACCAGAGAGGGCTAGGCAATGGCTGCGGATGAATCGGCAGGTAGAACTATAGGCGCTCCCAAAACGCCCATCCCTAGCTCGCAGGGATGGTGAAGTTGCAGACGCTAGAAACTGTCGAGCTTGAGTGGGCGTCGAACTCCCATCCAGCAGATTGCTAGGTAGGGACATTTCCAATCGGCTACCAATACATTGTCTGTCAAAACAGCTGAAAGTCAAAACTTTCAAATAAGGGATAAGTCCTCACGAATGATAGGAGCCAGAAGAATCTGGATTTTGTCTCAAAAGACGGAATATGTCAGCATCATGATGAAAAAATAATTATGAAAATTGCAAAAAATAGAGAATATGCATAGGAATTCGAGTACTCAAATGAAAGATGAAAGCAATATCTATTAAAATGTTGGATTTAGAAAGTCCTATTACACTGATGCAATGTCAATTTGACACCTTGGACTCCAGAAGTCTTCGCACTTGAAATGTGGTGTCTGAGAGTGTCAGACGTCCAGCTCAGTAACTCATATGAATTTTCGAGATTACCATGGTCTTGCTTGAATAGTGTTCATAGGATTAATTTATCGAGAAATTTTGTATTTTCTATAGATTAAAGGCCCCAGTGCATATACTGTACATATATATATATATATATATATATATATATATATATATATATATATATATATATATATATATATATATGCGTCTGGGTCAAATTCCTGACACCCAGTATCCCAACAGCCACAATCCCGACTTGCCCAAAAACCGCGACATAAGTACATACATGCATACAGAGACAGAGATTTAAACGGTAAACCAGTGATAACAAGGCCTTTAATATAAATGTGAGTGCTTTAGTTTGTTCTTAACGTTAAAACACCTAACTAGCCTATGATAATTAGTGTTTCGGTTGGCTGTTAACCTTTCATATTTGAACTATATCTCAGTACTAAACCACCCATAGAAATGGAAGAAATTTGCGAAAAGATTCCTTCTCGAAAAGGAGAAGATAAAATTAACCTACCTGGATACCTGATGGTTAAAGATAAAAACCGGAAAGAATCATACTACTGGTGCTGTGAATTCGAAAAGCTAATGACTGCAAAGGAAGAGCAGTTACCAAACTTGTGAACGAAGAACATTTACTAACAAAGTTAGGAGTGCACAATCATGCTCCTTGTGCAAGTGCTGCTAGTGAAGCAAAAATAAGAAATGAAATAAAAATACAAGCAAAATCCACAAGAGATAAGCCGATCCAAAATTATTCAGTGAAGCACCACCGCTGCATATCCAAGTATTATGCCATGCCTGCCTTCGAAATATGTCTTAAGAAAGACAATAAAGCTGATCAGGCGCTGTGATCATCCATCTGAAACTGCGTCATTAGTGGATATTGACATTCCTCCTGAACTCAAACGGACGTTAAATGGTGGTTTATTTTTATATAGAGATTCTACGGTAGAGGAGGTCCGAATTTTGATATTCACTGCAGATGCAAATATGAAGAGATTATCAGAAGCCACATTTTGGATTATGGACGGTACTTTTAAAACTGTACCTATGATATTTTACCAAATGTACACAATTTATGCACCTGTGGTACATGGAAATTGTAGTTTTTCCACTTGTGTATGCTTTTATGACTGGGAAGAGTGACGTCTTGTATAAACGCTTGTTTGAGGATTTGACCATATTGCTGACGAAAATGAAATTTATCTGAACCCACAAGGAATAATATCTGATTTGGACCTAGTGGCAATTAAAGCTTCTTAAAGTGAATTTCCTAAAGTCAACAACAAACTGCTTTTTTTTTTATTTAGGACAGTGCATCTGGAGAAGAATTCAGTCATCTGGATTGTCAATTCATTACGGCACAGATGAAGATTTTAATTTATTAATAAGACATTTATTTGCTTTGGCATTTCTTCCATCTGATGAAATACCGGACGCCTTTGGAGTCTTAAAATCTTGTTAATTTTACTTATATATATATATATATATATATATATATATATATATATATATATATGTATATATGTATATTTATGTGTATATATATTTATATATATACATATATGTATATATGAATATATATATATATATATATATATATATATATATATATATGTATATAT
>NC_090725.1:241874100-241879100 GCF_036898095.1 Palaemon carinicauda | reverse complement strand
TCTGCTCTCGTATCCATGTTGTTCATATATATATATATATATATATATATATATATATATATATATATATATATATATATATATATATATATATTATCTATCTATCTATCTATCTATATATATATATATATATATATATATATATATATATACACACATTATATATACACAGTGTATACACGCATACATGTATATATTAAAAATACATATGTATAAAGTAATAAATGTATATATTTATATATATGATTATATGCATTTATATGAATATATACATGCAATTTAATATGCAATGTTTATTGTTTCATGGGTATAAAGTTGGTTTTCAAACAGCACCGATTGATTTTCGACTCACTAACAAAATTCGTATCCACGAACGATTTGTAAAAGTATTATGAAAAAAATATGAATATATAGGTAATGTTACTAAAGTTACAAGCCTTTGCAAGTGAATGCACAAGTTGAAAGAAACAAAGAATAGTCAACAAATCAACTATATAATATTTTTATAATGAATATTCTGGGTAAATAGTTTCGTGCGGAAATATATCTTTTGGAATTTAAAGCAAATAAGAGGTAAAATTAAAGCGTTTGAAATTAGCAGGTTTGAAAAATTCTACAAAAATTAGTATTTTTCATAATTCAAATAATAGGTTTAAATTACAGCTAAAAAGCAAACGACAACTTGTACCAATACCTAAATTTGACTAAAATTCTTCAACACATAAAAATAAATGTACAGTATTAATATCATTATCACTGGCCAAGCGCAACCCTAACTGGAAAAGCAGGATGCTAGAAGCCCAAGGGCCACAACAGGGAAAGCAGTCTATTTCGGATGAAAAAAAAAAAAGAAATTACGAATAAACTACATACGAGAAAAAAAAATCACAAAACATATTTTGAAAACTTACAACGTTAAAATAGGTTAGTAATGTAAAAACCATGAAACAACCGGTTCCACCCAAAAAGTACTAGCAACAATTTTGAAATTTGGAAGTTCCACCAATAAAACGGTCAGATAAGGAAGATAATTCCACAGTCTGGTCATATTTGGAATAAAACTTTTAGAATACTGTACTGTGTAGTATTGAGAGTTATGATAGAGAGAAAAAAATATAAGACTTAAAATCAACTGCATACCTAATACTACGTACATGGTGGTACGGTCTAGGAAGAATTAAATGCAAAAGATGGTCAGTATTATGAAAAATCTTACGCAACATAAACAAAAAAGTAACTAAACGATGGTGCCACAGATTAAAATTCAAGAGGGGAAGACCAGACAGGAGAATAATATACAAAACATCGTAGATTGAAAAAAAAAAGATTTCTTCAGGATATAGTTATCAACAAGTATCTTAAAATACTTTCTCAATGAGCCAATATATTTTGCAGTTGAAAAAGAAAGAGACTGAATAAGTTTCTCAGAAGTAAATCTACAATCAAGAATTAAACCCAAATCATTTGCATATAGTTAAAAAGACATTACCGATGCAAAGATGTAGATGTTGAAGAGTCACTGTCCTTAACCTACTTACAATCACAATTTGAATTTTGGTAGGTTCTGAATTCATCCCATATAAATTGCAACATGCAATAGTTTTAGCTAGATATGAATAGTGGGATTCAGCATATCACAGGGCTACATACAGAATATGGAACCGATGCTATGAAAAAAAGTATCATCTGATTATGCCATATAGTAAGAAAAGTAATGGACCCAAACACTACCATGAGAAACACCAGTTATTTTGTGTAGTCACTATGGTGTCTATCAAAAACCAGTCTTTGCTATCTATAATAAAAATTCAGTAATGATGTTAATAAAACACCCACCTACACCGATCTGATTAAGTTCGAAAACAAGGGCCTCATGACCGGCACAGTCACAGGTAGCATTAACATCAAGGCCAGTCATACAAACTTCCAAAACACAGCATTGAGAATTGTAGGAAGGGATTAACAAGCATCAAGGCCTTTGCGGAAACCAAACTGCAAACCATGGGAAATATGATTACTTTCGTCATGCCTATTTAGATGCTTTGCCAAAATACGTAAAAATAAATTAGATAATATGGGAGTTATAGATACTGGGAGCAAATCGGCAAGACTAGAGCTACCACAAACACATTTACACAATAAAGTAATATTTCCAATTCTACAAAAAGTGCAAAAAGAACATCTTTTAGGATCGAAGTAATCCAGTCTTTATAAAAAGAAACCCGGAGTAAAATGCCATTTGCATATATATATCTCTATAAGCATCAAGGTCTAAGAGGTGTTTTAATTTCACACGACCGATAAGCTAACCCAGTTAGAAACAGGAATGACGAAGATTGGGTCTCTCGTTACTCTGCTTATTATCAAACACATCAGCCAAAAGGGTTGACTTTTCCTTAGGCCAGTGGAAGACAGAGCCACCTGGTTTAAGGAAGGAGGAACTTTCAAGTATAAACCTAAGTGCAAATGAAACGGTAACTCACCATGATGTTCAAATGTTGTACCAGAAAGGTTTTTTAATGATAAAATTTTATCATTTTCAGTTGAAGGATAAACTCTCTGAGCAACACCTCTTACCCGGTTATTGTTATTCATGATAGCCTCCTGTTTCAACAAATAAGCGGATCTACAATCATTATTGAACCAGGGTTTGTCCTTGACACTTGAAGTAATACGCTTATCAATTATGTTGACCAGATTTTTAATTAATAGAACAACAGGCTCAACTTCTTATAAAATTTTGACCAATTCTAATGCTAAAGATCACTGAAATACATTCCAGACTGCTCGACATTGGATATATTATATATCTTACAAAAATATTACACATTTGGAACAGGCTTAATGACTAACGAAACCAAGGGATGATCAAGCCTCTCTACTGGAGGACCAACCATTTTCGCCATAACACAAGGGAGTGCCTTAATTATAATTTACTAATAGCCTAGTTTAGAAGAAAAGTCAGTTCCACAATGTATTTGATACATCATGAGTACAATGCAACTGCAAAATTATTCATAAGTTACTACCACTTTTCACGGGTTGAGTACTATAGAGCTGTCTGTAACTAACACAGTATTACTAATATATATATATATATATATATATATATATATATATATATATATATATATATATATATATATTATATATATACACTGTATATATGAGAATAGAGAAATCAATGCTCACAAATCTCAACCACATCAGAACAATAGCCGGACATCGTCTGTTTCATGATATATCGGATATCATCAAAGTAAATGTCACCAAATCTATTTTACTCTCTCTCTCTCTCTCTCTCTCTCTCTCTCTCTCTCTCTCTCTCTCTCTCTCTCTCTCTCTCTCTCTGTCATTTACAAAAAACATTTAGAGATAAAATAACCGTAAAATAAGGAGTTCCTCCGAGGTGTAAAATATGCTTAAAATTTCTTACATAGGTACCCAGTGTAAAAATCTTGAAAACGTTATTAAAAATGTAATAATAAAAATTGATAGCTCTCTTTAGGGAATTAGAAGCAGGGACACCCATGACAAATAAATAGATAAAAAAAGTGAGACTAAACTTGGATTTCATATGATAAATCTGAGTAACATGATTAAAATTAACTACAAGGATATCAGTATACTTCCATAGGCTATATTTGTTCCTTTATAGTCTCCTAAAAAAAAAAAAAAAAAAAAAAATTAAATTAAATTTAACTGTTACGAAATTTTACGTTGAGAGAGAGAGAGAGAGAGAGAGAGAGAGAGAGAGAGAGAGAGAGAGGAGAGAGAGAGAGAGAGAGAGAGATACTTGTGAGTTGTGCATGAGTGTAGCCTTTGCCTTGTGCACAGCCAACAAAGCAAAGTGCTTTTAACCACGTATTGTTTTCCATTACATTGTGTATTTTAGATCAAAGCAAAGCCTATCTGATCTTTACTTTCTGTCAAGTTCTTGATTTATTCTCGTACAAAGACTTTCAAGGTTAAAGAATGATGCCATTAATCACGAGAGCAGCTGCATTCAATTCGGTCGTTTTGCCGTTTGTTCTGTTGGTGCGTTCAGTTCTGGGGATTCTAGTGACAGTTCTGAGAGACTGTCTGGTAGAGTCAAAGAATACACCTAGAACTTAGGATTATTTTTCATATTTATATATTGGATGGGAGATACACAAAAATAACATACATCTATTCGTACATACACGTGGGAAACACAGACACACGTGTTTGTATATATATATATATATATATATATATATATATATGTGTGTGTGTGTGTGTGTGTGTGTGTGTTAATAGACGTTGCCATTACAAAAAGTCAATAAAGATTTATTCTACCCAACTACACAAACGCAATCATACCTACATAAAGCATAACCTCTCTCTCTCTCTCTCTCTCTCTCTCTCTCTCTCTCTCTCTCTCTCTCTCTCTCTCTCTCTCCCTCTCTCTCTCTCTCTCGCTCTCTCTCTGTATATATATATATATATATATATATATATATATATATATATATATATATATATATATATATATATATATATATATATATATATATATATACACGCACACACAAACACAGGTTTGTGTGCGTACTTTTTATGTATGAATTGTATGGGTTTTTTCACCATTTACCAGCCCCGACGAGGGAGTTGGTGTCAAGAGGTGACTCCATTTGTTTTATCTGCAAATATTAAAAGGATGAGGTTGCTGGCGCAGCGCCCTTTCAAATAGTTTTATGAGCCGACAGTGACCGATCCCTTCTTAGTAATCACATTAACACAGCCCAGTTCTGGCCAGACTCAAAGTTACTCAACTTCGATGACTGAATGACTACAGTAGAGCTTACGTGTTACTGGTGTCCTTTATATATATATATATATATATATATATATATATATATATATATATATATATATATATATATATATATATAGAATGAGTATATTAGTGTGAATGGTGTGTGCGTCGCCATGATCAGCAAAGCTTTAATAGCCAGGGCCACTGATGCTACTTTGGT
>NC_090725.1:241856600-241869100 GCF_036898095.1 Palaemon carinicauda | reverse complement strand
GTGGGGGAGCTAAAAAGAGGTCAAAGAACTTCTAATGCAAGGGGTGGGGGAGCTAAAAAGAGGTCAAAGAACTTCTAATGCAAGGGGTGTGGGAGCTAAAAAGAGGACAAAGAACTTCTAATGCAAGGGGTGTGGGAGCTAAAAAGAGGTCAAAGAACTTCTAATGCAAGGGGTGGGGGAGCTAAAAAGAGGTCAAAGAACTTCTAATGCAAGGGGTGTGGGAGCTAATAAGAGGTCAAAGAACTTCTAATGCAAGGAGTGGGGGAGCTAAAAAAAATGTAAAAGAACTTCTAATGCAAGGAGTGTGGGAGCTAAAAAGAGGTCAAAGAACTTCTAATGCAAGGGGTGGGGGAGCTAAAAAGAGATCAAAGAACTTCTAATGCAAGGGGTGGGGGAGCTAAAAAGAGGTCAAAGAACTTCTAATGCAAGGGGTGTGGGAGCTAATAAGAGGTCAAAGAACTTCTAATGCAAGGGGTGTGGGAGCTAATAAGAGGTCAAAGAACTTCTAATGCAAGGAGTGGGGGAGCTAAAAAAAATGTAAAAGAACTTCTAATGCAAGGAGTGTGGGAGCTAAAAAGAGGTCAAAGAACTTCTAATGCAAGGGGTGGGGGAGCTAAAAAGAGGTCAAAGAACTTCTAATGCAAGGGGTGGGGGAGCTAAAAAGAGATCAAAGAACTTCTAATGCAAGGGGTGGGGGAGCTAAAAAGAGGTCAAAGAACTTCTAATGCAAGGGGTGCGGGAGCTAATAAGAGGTCAAAGAACTTCTAATGCAAGGAGTGGGGGAGCTAAAAAAAATGTAAAAGAACTTCTAATGCAAGGAGTGTGGGAGCTAAAAAGAGGTCAAAGAACTTCTAATGCAAGGGGTGGGGGAGCTAAAAAGAGGTCAAAGAACTTCTAATGCAAGGGGTGGGGGAGCTAAAAAGAGATCAAAGAACTTCTAATGCAAGGGGTGGGGGAGCTAAAAAGAGGTCAAAGAACTTCTAATGCAAGGGGTGTGGGAGCTAATAAGAGGTCAAAGAACTTCTAATGCAAGGGGTGTGGGAGCTAATAAGAGGTCAAAGAACTTCTAATGCAAGGAGTGGGGGAGCTAAAAAAATGTAAAAGAACTTCTAATGCAAGGAGTGTGGGAGCTAAAAAGAGGTCAAAGAACTTCTAATGCAAGGGGTGGGGGAGCTAAAAAGAGATCAAAGAACTTCTAATGCAAGGGGTGTGGGAGCTAAAAAGAGATCAAAGAACTTCTAATGCAAGGGGTGGGGGAGCTAAAAAGAGGTCAAAGAACTTCTAATGCAAGGGGTGTGGGAGCTAATAAGAGGTCAAAGAACTTCTAATGCAAGGAGTGGGGGAGCTAAAAAAAATGTAAAAGAACTTCTAATGCAAGGAGTGTGGGAGCTAAAAAGAGGTCAAAGAACTTCTAATGCAAGGGGTGGGGGAGCTAAAAAGAGATCAAAGAACTTCTAATGCAAGGGGTGGGGGAGCTAAAAAGAGGTCAAAGAACTTCTAATGCAAGGGGTGGGGGATAGATGTCGCCAGCAAGGCTTTGGGGAAGGCGCGGCGGCGTCTGTGTTCTTTCTGATGCGTAAACCTAATTAAATACAAGTAAAAACAAGGCATTAAATACGTATTATAAATACTAAACTCTTTCTTATCTTGACAGCACAAATGAAATCTTACAAGTTCCAACATGTAACTAAGCGCTCCCGAAATACGAGTCAACCTTTTACTTCTGCTTGGAGGATATCCTCGCAAGTAAAAGGTAGAAGTACAAGGTAATTCTCTGAAGCAAAAGGTAGAAGTATAAGCAAATCTTTCTTTCCTTACCTTATGCTTACAAGGATATCCTTCATTTTTATGAATACCTCCCATTCAAATACATTTGACTAGAGCTGCCTAGACCCACATGCACTATTTACCATAGTGTACAAGCGGCTATTGCCTTGTAGCTGAAACAGCCACAGAATTTAGAATTTATTGGTTTCTTTTACCAGGCATATATATATATATATATATATATATATATATATATATATATGTGTGTGTGTATATATATATATATATATATGTGTGTGTGTGTGTGTGTAAATTCTGGTAGTCACAACTATTTTTTCTTAACCTATTGACTTCGTCACGCTTTTATTAATACAACTCTCACTGCATACACAAACCTATATCAAAAGGGCACATAGACAAAGATAATTGCACCTTTTATTGTAGGGAAGAAAACTGTAGCACAAGAGCTTTAATAAAAGTACCATTTGTGGAATATGTTAAGGAAACAAACAAAAGTTTATGTGAACAGTGAGCTTGTTTAAGAGAAGTTTGTGTTATGTCTCCATGGCTGTTCGACATTTTTTAAGGATGAAGTGATGCAAGAGGCCAAGTTGGTCGAATTGGAGGACAGAGAGACTTATATGATTGAATAGATGTGATAAGAGACCTATTGGAGAGGAAGGGGAATACAAGTCTATGAATGGGGTCCCATGCACTACAGATAAGCCTTCTGTGAAGGTATATGGAGAGATTAATGTTGTGGAAATTTTACAATAAAGCTGGCTCATCCACTATTCATCAGTTGAAGAATGATGTCGTAGCCAAATGTTTTGGGAAAACTATCAAACAACCCTACAATAAAACCTTTCAAACAAAACAAACACGAGTTGTACATAAAAATAACGTTCAATACAACAAAACAATTGGTAACTATTAGCTACCTAGATACTCTAACTTCTATTGATAGTATAAATCTAAATCCCCCTGCGTAATGCAATTATTAAACATACAGTAGACATTAGCTGAATTTAAAGAGGCTAGAAAATTATGGTACATCTTAAGACAATTGATTTTTACCTAAAATATTATAAGTCCATTGGAATACATTCAATTTTGAAGATAGTTTTGCCAGAAGTCTGCCGACTAGAGTAATTATATTTTTCTTTGATCCACAAATCTATTTGGATGCACCATAAAAGCCTTGCCATGTTGTTATGGTATGCAAACAATTAAATTTTCTTACCCATTTCTCCCCTTCTGTAGTTCTCTAACATTTCTATTTGACGTTCTGCATCTGACCTCATGAATCTCAATTTCTGGGCTCTCGTGACCATGTTGCTCTTTTACTGTAGCTTAATATTATTCCCATTAATAATCTTTCCATAGCTCTTTGAGTTGTAACTAGCGTATATTTTAAGTCTTTAGTAAGGCTTCAAGTACGTGATCCATAAGTTAAAATTGGTGGGACAATCTAATTAAATAATTTTCATTAGAGAGATACATAACGTGCTTTCTATTTTTGTTCAAAGTAATTTGTGAACGATGTACGAATTCTTATTGAACTAGTCTACTTCAGACTGCCTAGTAAAGCTAATTGTTGGTCCTGATTTATCTCTTATCAATTTGTAGAACTTTGCTCATACGAAGATAGGCTCGCGGAAATTTAAGCATGAAAACGGCCTTGGGTGTAGTCTGCTTACGAATCTGAGGTTGATTTTTTTTTTTCATTTAGACAGATCTCGCTACTCGATAACCTGTCCAATCATCCACCACAAGCGTGACCCCATAGTTATGCTTACACCATTAATATATCCGTAGCGGGTTATGACAATGTCTAACATGTGCCATTGTTTGAATCTCAGATGCATTCATATGATTTCTATCTTGTCCTTAAGCTGAAATATTGTTGTAATGGCAATATCATGCTCAATGAATGGAGTGAGTAGTATGAGGCCATTATTTTCTTACTGTTCTTAAAATATCTTTTTTAATTGTTCATTACTTCTCATATAGTTTACTTATTTGTTTATTTCCTTTCCTCACTGAGCTATTTTTTGCTGTTGGAACCCTTGGGCTTAAAGCATCCTGCTTTTCCAGCTAGGGTTGTAGCTTAGCTAATAATAATAATAATAATAATAATAATAATAATAATAATAATAATAATAATAATAATAATAATAAATTAGCGTACTGATCATATAGCTTGTGATATGATGACCTATGGTACCTTGCCATAGAACCTTGTTTTTGCAACAAACATTGAAATCTCCCAGCAAGACAACATTGTCAGTTCTTTTGATGTATTTAATTTTAGTTATTTCATCAGCATTCAGTGTTGTCACATAAGCCCTATTGAGCATATCAATGAATGTCCTCTTGCTAATGGAATATGCCAGGTTATCAAGCCTTACATAGATAGTTTTGGATCTTCCAGTAGGCTTGAGAGTATTTTAGTCTAAACAGTAAACCACTCCATGAATCCTAGAATAATCCTTTTTGTAAGACACTCCAGAAAGGTGTATTTCTCAACTAACTCGGTGAAAGCCATTACCTGATAGGCATGTCTCATTAATGCACTAATTTCTATATTGTATCTGCAAAGTCCATTGGTAACTATTGCAGTTCTGGTGGTTGGTCTTGTGGATTCATCGGTAGTCTTATATTGGAGAGTCCTTATGTTCCAGATTTATGTGATTAATCTATGCATAATTTTTCTTTTCACCAGAGTAAACAATAGAAATATCCACATCTTGACATCTTAATCAAGTCTGAAGCACACACTATTTGGGCCACCTTTAAAAAGATGTGAAGTGTGGCTCCCTAAAAGGAAATCTCGCTTTCACACGTGGCTGCCAAAGACAAGCGCCACTCCAAAATTAGCCTATTTACGAGAGACTCAATCAGACAATGCACTACCTTTCCTGCAAGACTCGGGCTAAGAAGTGACGATCCAATGGAGACCTGCTCCTACCTTCCTAGCCTATTGTCACTGGAACTTGATAATTGATGATGAGTTGATGAAGATATGGTTGGAATTACGTGCTTGGCTTGCAAAATTTTTAATTTGGGATGAAGGTGTAACGGAGCTGCTCCTAATCAGATGGCAAGGAGAAACCTAGACGACCTAACAGGAGACTGATGAAAAGTCACGAAAATAAGTATCATGACTTGCATCAGTGCCTGTCCCTAATGACTGCTTGCTTCATCTTTAGGGAAGCATCCCAGCCTTTCTCTCAAGAAACTAACCCATATGAAGATGGGACCACTCAATTCTTTAGCCCATTAGTCGAAATCGAGCGTCAAGGTTTGGAGTTGGAGCCAAAAGTGAGAGTTGAGGTATTACTGGTGAACAATGGTACTGAGCCATCCTTTGAAGATAGGAATTTCCTATTAACAGAGGAACCACACCTCCCGACAACCCACTTCAAATAGAATTCCTAACATATTTGATTCTACTCTACAAAGTCAAACTACTTTGAATTAATTTTAAGTAACTTACTGATCAGTGAACAAAAAGAATATAAGGCTATATTCATTAATAATCATAAAAAGGAAAACTAACTTTCTATACAAACTGGAAATATTTCAGTCGAACTTTTTTATTGTAAAGTAAAAAGTAGCAGCAACATACTGTGAAGGCCTATACATACTTTAAACCACAATAACTTTAAAGGAAAACTACTTTTCATTTTTTATTTAAATAATATTCCGATCCAAACTACAGAAATAGCACTTGCTTGTATATCTGTATCTATAACGAAAACTATTACTATTTACGAGTCTGATTTCGTAGACAAATCAGCTTGCTCTCTCTCTCTCTCTCTCTCTCTCTCTCTCTCTCTCTCTCTCTCTCCTCTCTCTCTCTCTCTCTCTCTCTCTCTCATCACTAAATGTTTCATAACTTACCATTATATTCTAATCTAAAAAAAGTAACAGAAAATAGATAATATACTCAAGTTCAAGTCTATACCTACGTTCAACGCAAAGTTTACTCTTAATCTTTCTTGTCATCATCTCCATAATCATCTTAATTTCTTCACTGGCCAGTTCTCTTTATATACATTCCTATTTATCAGGATAATTTTCATAATCACATTAACAATTAAGTTATCTACTATTTCTTCGTAAATTTATTTCATTAAACTAAAAATAAAATGAAAGAATGTTTAAATAAATTCTAAACTTATTTGAATTACGTTTAAGGAAAACCATGTCATCACGACTTAAGAATTCTGTAACTGATGTACTGATGAAGTGTCCAAGTAACTGAGAACGTTCACGGGTTGTTACTAACGCTATTTTGATGAATGAGAGACTTGCTTCGCTGCTTGAATAAATCTCCAAATTGCCTAACTGTAATAGATTAAAATTTATATACAAGTTATTTTTAGTTAGGATTACATGGCAAGTTTCCATCAAAATGCGGTATGATTATATTATATTGTTACCTTAAACCTCATATAATTTATCTTAGACCCACCAAATTAAAAAGCAACTGGACATTTTCAAAAAAATAATTCAGGTAAAATATATCAAACCAGGGAAAGGATAACAAATTCCAAATTAAAGACCATCTGTTCCTATGACACTATTTCATCTTTCCGAATGAGAGAGAGAGAGAGAGAGAGAGAGAGAGAGAGGAGAGAGAGAGAGAGAGAGAGAGAGAGAGAGAGAGAGAGAGAGAGAGGTAACTCATTTCAACATGGAAATAACGTCCTTCCAGACTATGCTTTGTTAATGTTCTTCATGATAAAGAAATGCTACATATTTACTTCTTCCAACGAAACAAAAAGTGACAGATGAATCGTATCATAATTAAAATAAAACTCGACTAGCGAGTGATAAGAGCTGCCATTGATGCAATTAAAGAAGTTCCCCAAGGTATTATACAGGATGCTGCAGCGCCATTGTAGGCGTTGCCCTGTTCAATGGGCATTATTAGGGTGGTAGAAAGAAATAAATTTAAACTTTTATTAAACCAACCTAAAAATCGATTTAGTTATCTAGTCGACGTCAATCTCAGCCAAAATCGGATCCGACGTGTGAAAAAAAACACCATAGATAAATAGAATTTGTAGTTAGTAACCATTAGGGAAAAGTATATTCCATAGAAGCGGCTGATTTCATGTACCATAATATATACAAATTTGTTTTTAATTAAAAACAAACATATTATCTTAAAATTATCACCTAAAACAATTGATCAAATTCTAATCTACCATGATTTGAGAACGAAGCAGTCATCAATTATTACGGTATATACAAATAATCGTTAAAATAACCACTCGCATCTCATAATACTAAGTAAGGAGAGAGAGAGAGAGAGAGAGAGAGAGAGAGAGAGAGAGAGAGAGAGAGAGAGAGAGAGAGAGAGAGAGAGAGATTAACACATGAAAAAGTGCAACAAAGAAAGAATGGAAGAGTGAGAAGCCCTCGAGACAAGAGCAATCATGTATGCTATAAAAACAACAGGGGCTATCCATCCGCTTTGTAGTCGGATCTCAGTTTCGTCTAACGGTAGAAAATTACCCGGTCAATTTAAGCCCCGTTTCGGTATTACTCCTTTGTTTTATATGAATACCCCTAACCAGGGGTTAGAGTAGCATTACGGCTAGGCACTATCCTTCAATTTTACATTTTGTGGTTTGGAATATAGTTGGAGGACCCAAGATCATTTGAGACCTGAGGGCGAACTGCCCCCAGTCGACCATTTACTAAACTCAATGCTGAGAGAAAAAACCGATAGAAAGAGTCACCTGGTTTAAATAGATTCCCCCACTGGTGACACATCATGGATCACCAGCTTACCCTCTTTTCCAACCCTGCTCCTCCTCCTTACCCTTTGTCACTGTCTTTCTTTCCCTCTCTCTGATTCTATATGAGTTTGTGTATTTCCAAAATTGTATTATACTGCATATCAATTCAACTTCTATTCCACACCACTAGTGAGGTAAAATTCAAGGAATGGTTTTAAGGGGATGGGGTTGGAGATCAGCCGGTGATCTATAGAGACAACGCATCAGTGAGGAAATACATTCAAGACCAGGAACCCTCCCTTATTGGTCCTTTCTCACTGCATTGAGTATAGTACACAAACCACCTCATAGTCTATAAAACAGCACAATAGTATCATACTCAACACAGCGAAAAATGGCCACCTAGTTTCAAACTGATTCCCGCACAGGTGCCACTACTCGACAGATCAATTGCCCACTCTCCATCCCCTTTTCCCTTACTCTCAGTCTCTCTCTTATTTTCTTTCTCTGATATATCACCAATTCTCTCTACTTAACCCTTCCAATACTTGCTAATATTATCCCAATGTGGCCCAAGTATAGAGAGGACAAATTCATGATCATGCTTGGTAAACTTCTTATAGAATTGGCTGCATTAAGATCAATAGGAACATTACTATGGGACAAAGGCTGGACCAATGCTATTGTAGAAACAGAGGTGACCTCATTTGGTACAGAAGAGTCTTACCTGTTTGCATCAAGTGTCAACAGGACAATACTAGCACACAAGATCAATGCATGCAGCTTGTAAAAAGTTATGGAAAATGCATACAATGATTGCTGCTCTGAAGAGTGGCATATCAGATGAAATCTTTGAGGATTGGTCCGAACAACGAAGGGAAGAGTGCCTGCAGTTCCAGTTCTGCACCTGGAACTCAGTAATTCACCTTTAGAGAAGATGACTTCAACTTATAGTGTGAAACACATTCAGAACTGGTGACTTACTTCTTTGTGAAAAACAATTTCAATTATACACGATGGATCTCAATTCACCTCAGAGATGTCACTTGATCAACAATATCCAGATGGGGTCAGGGAGTTACACAAAGGGAACTACTTCGTCCACAAGTCTAGAAGATGGGCAACCCATTTCAAGAGGAATTACTTGACATACAGGTGCTAGACATGAAGAACATTGCAGACCCAACTTTACCTGAAATAGTAGCTACACATCACAGGAAGGGCGAAGAACAGTACAAATTATTCATGGAAAGGCTTGAGAATAAGGGTGCCTGTTCTTTCTATCGTCCAAAAAAAAAAAAAAAAAAACTGTTTCTTTCTTCATACAAGAACAAGCTGAGATAATTTCTAAGGAGAAAGTTCTCAAAGTTGACTGTCAGTTATTCTCATGACTGTTCATCTCCTGCCAGAACAGGCAATGTGACTTGCGAGAATTCTTCAAGCAGGAGAATCTCTCAGTGACAATGGCAAGCAAAGCTGGTTGAAATTATTGAAGTGCAAAAGAATATCCCTGACAGGAAACCAAAGACATACGATCATCATTAATGAAACAGCACTTATCAGCAGTGCCTTAACTCCACATACTTCAAAGACATTTTATGACTATGAAAAAAAAATATATCATCCCAAAAGTGAAATACTATGGTGCCAGGTATGAACAGGTGGACATAGTCTTTGATTCATACAAGAATTAGAGTCTGAAATAAGAAAAGAGGTAAAAAAGGGGACAAGAAAGCAGAAGAAGAGTACCATGAACAATTAAGACACCAGAATAATGGCAGAGGTTCTTTCGTGATGCAAGCGACAAGACAGAGCTGTTTCAAATCTTTAGTTAGGCAGATATGCACAGCATTGACAACAAGCACAGTCATCGTCACAAAAGGAAAAAATGACATCAGCAACACAAAGAAGTCTTCTGGATGCAGTGTCCCCTCTTGTCATTGGGAAGCTGATACTTGAATATTTGCACACACCAAGGATAAAAAGACTGATGGGAGAAAGTCTATCATCATTAAGGCCAATGACACACATGCTAGTCATAACAATATCTGTGCTCTCATCCTTAAAAGAAATAGGTCTTTAGGAAATGTGGATTGTCTTTGGCTAGGGAGCTATGATTTGATTGATTCCTGTACATGATATAGAGCTTGATAAAGCTAGAGTGAT
This sequence comes from Palaemon carinicauda, assembly GCF_036898095.1. Lineage (NCBI taxonomy): Eukaryota > Metazoa > Arthropoda > Malacostraca > Decapoda > Palaemonidae > Palaemon > Palaemon carinicauda. Next base: position 241,859,411 of record NC_090725.1, on the reverse strand, counting down.
CCTACATTTGCAAGCGTGCTCTGGATGTGACGTTCTGTCTGCTTTCCACTGGAAAACGAAGATATCTCCATGACAGACTTAAAATGTATTTGATAATGTTTCTGAAACATTCACTAATCTCAGCCAGCATCGTGATTTTTACTTGCAGAGGTTGGAAAGATTAGTTGTCCTCATGCACAACAGATCAAGTGCAGCTGCTAGTGTGAATTAAGAAAGACTAGATCTCCTTGCTTGCAAAACAAAGGCCATGCAACTCAAGACCACCAACACAGGCAGCTCTCCAAGAACACTCAGAGCTTGCAGCCTATCAGGCTAGGATCATTTGGGGCTAGGCAACTAACTCCAATCCAGACATGATTATTCCAACTGAATGAGGATGGATACAGAAAGGATAGATATGGCAGATATGTTGGACAACACTAACCCGTATTGCAGCGAGCTGTCGGGAACTGACAAAATGTTCTAGCAAGAAAGGCTAAATGCGCGTGCTTACAGTCAGCGCTCCCCTACACATCACTCTGTTGGTGTATATGTGAGAATTAGCAGCTGCAGGACCAGTGCCATGGTTTGAAAATTGTTGTGGAAAGCTTACGAAATGAAAAACGATCTGGTGGCCATCTTGGAAAACAGTAAAATCTTGAATAATATGTCACTTTGATTTATAAACAAAAAAATCTTGACAAATATGTGTCATTTTGCTTTATAAACATTAAAATCTACTTCAATAGAAGCCAAAACATAGAAATCCATATCTAGATCATTCAAAATGAACAACTACAAATACTGAGCAAAACATCAACTACGGGAGACTCATTTGGCAGCTTTCCTGCCTTTTGAATTGGCCAATCGACCAGATTATTTTGTTTATTTATTGGCAAATTGTGTTGTCAAAGTTTGTGAAATTAGCAGAAACATAATTCTTACCGCTTGAATAAAATCAAGCTCCCCCATTTACATAATTATATTTTATATTCATTACCATATTATGCTGTCACAGTGTGTGAAATTAGCCGCATCATCTTCCTTACTGCCATAAGATCTCTTCCCACATGATTAAAATCGAGCATCCCTTCTTATATGATTATTTTTCCTATTCATGGGCAGGTTGTGCTGTCACAGTAAGTGAAATTAGCAGCAACACGTGGCACATACGAGTGAGAAGGACCCTCTCATATGCCATAGTTAGGATGAGGGAAAACTTTTATACAGAAGACATGCCTTGAAGTTTACCACTATGGTGGTGTGGAACAAAAGCTAGAATAATTTCTGATGGAATTTCAGAAATACATCAATTTATATATAATTCGAGAGAGAGAAAGACAGACAGAGTAAGAGGGTAAGGAGGTGAAGCGAGGTTGGAGAAAGAAGGAAAGCCATCTGTGGAAATGTGACACAAGAGGGGGGGGGGGGGGATTTCCATTATAAACTAGGTGTTTTCCCCTACTGGCCATTTTTCGCTGTTTTAAGTTGGCGGGATTCACCAGGAATCGGAACGATGTCCTATAAGAAGTGAAAATAAGGTGTGTAATAGAAGAACAAGGACATATACATATGTGCACGTATATGGCTCCATCGAACATTATTTTTCATGATGTGCTTGTAATTTGGTCGCCGAATCACTGTGAGGCGACCCCAACGGATGCTTTCAAATAAGATTTATCGAGAAGGCAGTTGCAATGGACTACCCCACCATCTTTCATATGAAACAAACTTCTGTGATATGAAAACTCTGGATAGTTAAATAATAGGATGTGGATATGTTGTGTCTGCTTTAAATTTGGAATTTTCATTTGTCCATCAAACGCAATGGATCGGAATCCTGGTACGGTAGCTGTAATATTCTGTTTAATGGCTGAAACTTTGAAACCAGATTGTGTATCGATTGTAGATCCGATACAAAAATAGTGGATGGGTTAGACACACAAGTGTATCAAATCTATTGAGATAACAAGAGCACATGAGATCCTTTGGCTCACAATCATAAAACATTTGTTCTTATCCTAATCAAATTTCCACTTCATGCCTCTGCAAGATAACAAGACTAAGTTAAGCGATTAAACAAAAAGGAAAAATATATCTGCAAAAGGGAATCCTAAATGAGTTTAGTTATACAAAGATACATATAGAAACCCCGAAACATAACGAAATTAAATATAAGAAATAAAACTATATCATTCAATATTCATTACCAGTCACAAATGTTTAAAGTATTTCGGATCTATATCAAATAAAGGAAAAGTAAAAAAAAAGTCAGTATAACCACGTATTTCCTGTATCTTACTTTTCTAGTTTACAGTGATCATACGGCATAGCAACATGTAAACCAAACTGCTATTTATAGCCGGGACATTGAGCCATATCCTGCGATAAGAAACTGCTTTACTTTCTCTTTCTCTCGTCCTTTTTATTCTTTTTTTCTTTTTGACGCTGATACCACGACAACGCGATTTCCGCTAGCAAATCCACAATATCCTTTCCTAAACACCACGAACCTGCCTTCGCCTTCCTTTCTCCCTTGATAAAGAACAAAGAGAAACTTTTACAATCTATGTTTATATTGCTGTGTTTTCAGCTACACATCAATCACGTCTGGTTGCTTAAGTTATAAACTTGTTTCCATTACTGAACTAAGATTCGAAGTTTCGAATAATGTTTCCAGCATTCGTCCAATGTGCTTGTGATCAAAACATAAAACAGCCGCTTACAATTATTTTCATCCTCATTAAATCTAATTTGTGTCTTCCCAATAAATGTAGTTCCATTTGGAACTCGCTATGACCCATCTTGCCCCAGCCATAAATATATCAGCAC
>NC_090725.1:241836600-241841600 GCF_036898095.1 Palaemon carinicauda | reverse complement strand
AAAAAGAGTGATTTTGGCGTTTATTGCAAGGTTTTAGGATCTGATCAGTCCAATGACTATAATGGTCATATTTAAGGTCAAACGGTAAACTTTTCAAGATTAAAAATCATAAATTCACTGAAATCTAAATAAAATGAAAAGGATCAATGAAATTAACATTACTACTACCTCGAATATGTTATCAACTTACACGCAAAAGCTCATCGAAAGAGTTATAAAAATATCAAGAAGTAACTTTTTTGACTACTCAAACAACCAAATTGCTACTCTTTGTCACGTTTATGAAGTACAAATGCCTTTAGGGAATATTAGATATTGTACTGAATTATTGCCATAGGGCTATTGATAAAATATATTGCTTGGCTAAAGGAAAACGGCAGCAGCGAACGGTTCAGTCAATAAATAATTTATGAGCAGAGTGTACGAAGTGAACAGTGGAAATTATTGATACAGGCAATCCACCTCTTTTCAAGTTAGTGATAGAATCAGAACCTGTGAGGTATTCAGCTTTCTCTGGTTCTAGAGAAACCACTGTTTATTAGTTCCTCAGTGTCAGTAATCATAAGATCATAATGATTAGTGTTAATGGGACTGATGTCAATAATTCATACTGAAGCAGTGAGTGGAGATGCATGGTCTTCGCACCTGCCTTCATGTCCAGTTTCAATTTAAATAACACCCCCACCGAAATCAATCTTCTACCCCACTTACAGACAATATTTATTATCCTAGAAGCACATTAGTACATGCATGAGAGGATTAAAAGGTGTAATGTCTTTCTGGATTTGAATTAGGGCTTTGAGTAAGATTAATAACACCCTACTTATCACAAGACTGTTGGGGGAACAGGTTACCACATGAAAATGTGCATGTCTCAACAGTTTACCAATATCGATATACCTAATTCTTTACTTAGTTCAACAGAAACCCACACTGTCCCTTTTCGTTCGGTTCAAGGAATCGAACGTTGCTCTTTCTGTTTGTTAACATTTGGCCAATAGGCCGGAAAATGATATGTACAGACGAACACAAAGACAGACACATAAAAGCGAATCTTGGTAAAACATACAAAATAGGCCGCCAGACTTGGAAAAAGTTTTGAACAAATTATACGACATAATGTTTCATTGGTTTTCAAGAAAAATATCCGAATGCATACGAAGTAAAGAAAGGCATCTTTAAATATTCAACTTGCGGAAGAATTCAGGTTATCATGGAACTGCTACTTTTAGAGAGGAAGCTGGTGGTAGGCAGTGAATCACGGAGACCTAGAGTGGAGCACACACAAGGACACAGTAGGTGGAGCGTATTGCCACCATAGAGAGAGAGAGAGAGAGAGAGAGAGAGAGAGAGAGAGAGAGAGAGAGAGAGAGAGAGTGTGTGTGTGTCTATTTCTATACACCCAAACACACACACATTATATATATATATATATATATATATATATATATAATCATCAGCCACTGCCAGTCCACTGAAGAACAAAGGCCTCGAACAGACTTTGTATGCCAGTTCACACCCCAAACTTTCTTAGTTCGTCAATCCTTTGTCTTCTATTCCTTCCCTTCCTTCTTTGCAATCTCTAGGTACTCATTCTGTTATTCTTAAATCAATGTCCATCTATTATCTGTCACTCTCATTATAAGTCCTGCCCATGTCCATTTCTTTTTCTTACATGTTATTAGAATATCCTATACCTTAGTTTGCTCTCGTATCCATGTTGCTCTTTTTCCCTCTTATTGATATTTCCATCATTCTTCTTTTAATATGTTCTAAGGCTTTAGTAAGACTCCAAGTTTTTTAATGCATAGATTAGTACTGGTAGAAACATCTCATTAAATACTTTAATTTTTAGAAAAAAAGTGATACTTTGCATTTCATAATTTCATATTGTTTACCAAATGCTCTCCATCCCATGCTTAACCTTCTTTTAATTTCGGTCTCGAGTCATGGGGAAAACATTAACAATCTTTAGAGCTTTGTCCATAACTCTTATTTGATGTCTCTCTACATTTTCATTGAACATTGTCTTAGTTTTACCTATATTTTTTTAAGTCCTACATTTCTGCTTTTTCTATTCAAATTTTCTATTATCTTTTGTAATTCCCATGATTCACTAAACACAACTATTGTCATCTGCAAATCTTAAATTGTTAAGGTATTCCCGATTAATATTAATTCCTACATTTTCCCAATCTAAATTCTTGAATACTTCTAGGCATGCTGTGAATAATTTAGGAGAGATGGGGAGTCCTTGTCCAACTCCTTTCTCAATCGGAACCTTCTCACTACATTAATAGTGTTTTAGGATTGCTGTACTTCCTGTAAATATATCTTCAAGTGTTCCAACACAATAATCATCTATTCCTTGTCTTCGAAGGGCTATCGTTACTGCTGAGGTTTTGACAGAATCAAAATCTTTCGCATTGTCTATAAATTCCATACATAGTGTGGTTTGTCATAATCAGTTGAATTTTATTATTAAATGAATTGTTGGGCCATCTTCTATCGCTGTTTTGCCTCTTTTCGTGCATTTTAATGCTTCTTTATTTCTCCTACTATTACGTTTAGTACCGGCCCAGGTGTTTCATTATTTCTATAGGTGAAATTATTTCTTATATCACTATTGTATAGCAATCCTCTGCAATTTTAATTACTCGATTCCCTATTGTTGACGATATTTCAATTTTTATCCTTTAAAGATAAAATCTGTTGGCACCCTGTTCCAAGTCTTCTTTTCATCAATTTGATGTTTCTTCCTCTGTTTAGCGTTTGCTCTATTTTGGTCTGATTATGTTTACGGATATTTTGGGTTTTTTGTTTTTCTTTTCCTGATTTGGATAGTTCTGCTAATTTTATTTCATCTCTTGGATTTAACCCTTATTTCTAATCTTTTCTTCATTAGGTTTTTGGTCTTTTCTGATAGTTCTCCTTGATCTCGCTTAGCAACTTTTAGTTTATACTTCTTATCTAGTTTTATACTATATATACATACATATATATTATATATATATATACACACACACACACACACACACACACACACATATATATATATATATATATATATATTAGATAAATAGAGATAGATAAAGTGATAGATAACCCAAAAAACTCTAACATCAAAATCACTCTCTATCTGGATCAAAGACCCTAAGGGAAAAATCAATTTTGCTAAAAAATTCTGCTCAGACAAGGATTTGAACCTATGCGAAGCTGAAATGGAATGGGCAGTCAACACCATATCCATTAGGCTATAATGGATATGGTTTCAACCGGTATTTCGATTTCGTCGCGGCATAGCTTTGAATCCTTGCCATTGCAGAATTTTTCATCGTAAAATTCATTTCCTTTTAGGTCTTTGATCCTGAGGTAGAGCTCTTTCGACATTAAGAGGTATTTTTGGACTATTTCAATAATGTGTATATACTGTACACACACACATTATATATATATGTATATGTATATATATATATATATATAAAAAATATATATATATATATAAATATATATGTATATATATATATATATGCATATTTATAGAAATAACTATTTAAGTATATATATATGTGTGTATATATATATATATATACATATATATATATATATATATATATATATATATATATATATATATATATATATATATCAGATATATTATATATATCATATATATATTATATATATACATATATATATATAAATATATATATATATTACATATATATATATATATATATATATATATTACATATATTATATACATACATATACAGTAGTGTGTGTGTAGGAGAAACAGGATATTTTTGAAAAACAGACCACACAATATAATCAAAATATCCATGAAATTTATAAAATACAAAGAAAAATACAACGGTGGGATAAATCTGTATACACCAGTACATAGTGGAAATTGTCCAACAATCTTTAGAGATTGATAAAATGACGTTCTTACTTAGCTTTTAAAATCTGCATGATTTCACATTCCAACTGGAACGAATAATAAGATTATCCTAACACTGAGAGAGAGAGAGAGAGAGAGAGAGAGAGAGAGAGAGAGAGAGAGAGAGAGAGAGAGAGAGAGAGAGAGAGAGAGAGAGAGAGAGAGAGAGAGAGTCTGTAAACCTTACATCAAAGCCCCTTTCTTTATAAAGATCAATCAATGATGTAGGTCAGACCTAAATATAATTCATTGTGTGGACAGGTAGCAACAGGCCACGGTGGCATAATGTCTCCATAGCAACATCTGTCCTCTACATCTGTCGGGCACCTGCCCCGCAGAAGTGCTGGCAGCTGTTGCTTCCGTCTCTCTATACGTTTTCCGGGCAGTCAAACAAAAGCCGGAATTGCTTTACGCTGATTTAGATCTTCTTTTTTATATTATGGAGGAGAAACACGTTGAATGTGACATAAAAAAAAATAGATTTCAAGTAGGTCTCTGTCTCTCTCTATTGCTTTAGATATTTTTAACACCACTAACCATAATTTCCAAATTACATATGCATTCTGGACGTTGGTCAACAATTTACATATATTTAATTATGTGTAATAACGCATACATATATATATATATACACATTTACAGATGTGTGCGTATGTATGTATGTGTGTATAAATGGAGTGTATATGTGACATATGTACATATAAAACTATGATTTATTTCAAGCATACATACACTACATATTTATGTATGAAAAAAAATATCTAAAACTTTACTTGTGTACGTTGTTCGATAGAGGGAATGATTAAGCATCTAATTACACATTACACAGGTAAATATCTCACCACTGCAAATTACACATTTTGTCTTCCAAATAGAAGTATCTTTTCTGTAGAGTATTCGATCATACATCCTGTGTGTGTGTGTGTGTGTGAATGTATGAGAGAGAGAGAGAGAGAGAGAGAGAGAGAGAGAGAGAGAGAGAGAGAGAGAGAGAGAGAGAGAGAGAGAGAGAGAGAGAGTCCCAGTCTTAAGATAGAGACAGAAACGGTGCGGGGGT
>NC_090725.1:241801600-241826600 GCF_036898095.1 Palaemon carinicauda | reverse complement strand
GAGGTCTCCTGGTAGACTGTTACCTAGCTAGATACGAAGATGCTCTGTCATGGAGTGTGCTGACACCAGTAGTAGTATAAGTTTGTTTGTTAACAATTTCACCCCTACTTCTTGATTAATTGTTACCATAATATATACTTGAATATTTATACATTTTACGATGTATGCATACATAGCTGGAGGAATCAGTTTCATATATATATATATATATATATATATATATATATATATATATATATATATATATATATATATATATATATATATTACACACACACATATGAATATATATATATATATATATATATATATATATATATATATATATATATATATATATATATTTAAAGAAAGATAAGCATGGAATGAAGAGCTTTTGGTAAACAAAATGAGATTATGAAAGTAAACTGTCAATTTCTCTAAAAAGAAAATTTTTTAATCAGATGGTCCTACCAGTATTAAATTAAGCATCAGCCACTTGGAACCTTGTTAAAGCCTTAGAATATAACCTAGTTACAACTCAAAGAGCTATTGAAAGAATAACGACGGGAATAACACAAAGAGACAGAAAAAGAGCAACTTGGATACGAGAATAAACTAAACTAGAGGATATTCTAACATGTAAGAAAAGAGATGGACATGGGCAGGACATATTATGAAAATGACAGATAATGGATGGACATTAAAAATAACTGAATGGGTCCTTAGAGATTGCAAACGAAGCAGGGGAAGAAAGAAAAAAACGGTAGATTGACGGACTAAGAAAGTTTGCGGGTGTGGACTGGCATAGAAAGACGTGGGAAGGACATGTTATAGGACTTTGTTCTACAGTGGACTTGTAACCGTTGATATATATATATATATATATATATATATATATATATATATATATATATATATATATATATATATGTGTGTGTGTGTGTGTGTGTGTGTACATATATACACACACATATATATATAATATATATAATATATATATATATATATATATATATATATATATATATATATATACAGTATGCACATATATTTACATATATATATACATATATATCTACATATATATACATATATGTAAACATATATAGTCATACATACATAATATATATATATATATATATATATATATATATATATATATATATATATATATATATATACAGTATGCACATATATTTACATAAATATATATATATATATATATATATATATATATATATATATATATATATACATATACATATATATCTACATATATACACATATATATAAATATATATAGACATACATATATATATATATATATATATATATATATATATATGTGTGTGTGTGTGTATATATATATATAGATAGATAGATAGATATTATATATGTATATATATATATATATATATATATATATATCTATCTATATACATTATATATATATGTATATATATATCTATCTATATACATTATATATATATATATATATATATATATATACATATATATATATATATATATATATATATATATATATATACACGGCAGTGTGGCTCTCTGTGTGCGTCCTGATTAACGACGATCACTACCACATACATACTTAAGCTGATAAACTGAGTATGCAGTGTTGTTTCATACACCTACACCACTGCTACATAGGTTCCTCTACTGCACGTTCAAGTCCACTGCACACTGGACCATTTACACATTTCCTCTCATTAACAAACACTTTGTGTCTGCCATGTCAAACTTCTGCAGTTTCAATACTTCCCCCATCCATCCCGCAAATACTAATTCATCTTTTCACATAAATTAAACTTCTTACCATTTCTATGAATCTCCATTTCTCTCACCCTTTTTAATTCTGCTCATACATACCAAACAATCAATTGACAAAAATTACATTATTGTTTTCCTTTTTTTTTATCACAAAAATTTAATAGAACTGGTTGTTTGCATAATTATCAATAACCTCCAAGCTTCAGTTTTCTTTAATACCTGTAGCATATTCTTTTACTACCCTGATGTTCGCTTACGCATAAGTCTCAACTCAATTACTTTGCCCTAATAATTCTCATATTTTTAGATTATATACACACACTTTGTGTCATGAATATTAAAAATTTTATAAAGGATCGACTCATGATCCATGGGTAGGGAGTTCAATTCCTGCTCACTGGCAGACCGAAAAAGTTATCACTAGGAATAGAGGGTTATTAGCAGCTATTACCTGACCCTCCCTGGTCCTATCTTGGGCTCTGATGATAATAGCAGCTATTACCTGACCCTCCCTGGTCCTATCTTGGGCTCTGATGATATGTATATATAACCGGTATATGGGACATTGTCCCGTCACATATCTCTGCCGCTCATGAGCGACCTTTAAACCTACTTTGATTTGATAATATCCCTGTGACATTTAAATGAAAGAATGAATCAAGAGATACACAAACATAACTCGATCATATCTACAGAAGGCTACTGATTAGAAACAGTAATCTTGATCAATTCAAAGGTTCAACGTCAGAGTACAGCATAACAAAGTAGTGCAATATCATTATACCAAATTGGTCACCATTGATAAGCCCTTTAATGCACTCAATAGTTAATACATTCATTAGTTATCGGTGACAGCTTCACATCGAATAAAGATAGAGGTTGATTTACTATCATATATCTTTGCATTTCCTAATCATTCTAACTTTCGGAAGAGAGCATTACATTTTTGTAACATAAATTACTACGAAAATAAAGACCATAAATATCAATCAACGTAATTCCATCATATAAAAGATTGAAAATATCTAATTCTAATATACTCCCATCTGCCATTTACATAGATATAACGTGTATTTTTGACATATGAATAATGCTACATGTCATAAAATGAAACATAAAAAATTCTTTTTGATGCGCTGTTCGTTGAAAGTAAATTGATTACTCTATCGGAGTTTGTTTATGAAGAGTTTGGCAAACATTACTAAAAGTTAAAGTCACTCAGGCCATGAAATCCAAAAATGTATTTCACGATTTCGTTGGGAGTAAATATCACTGGAAATAAAGGCTGCGCTTTTGAATATACATTGGGATTAATAACCTCATCTGAATTTGTTGACATAAAATAACTTTGATAAGTTAATGAAACAGTCTGTATGCAATAAATGTAGCACAAAAATAAATAAATAGAAATTCAAATAAGAGTTTACGTATATGTTATGAAAATAATTGATATAAAATACAATAAATATATATATATATATATATATATATATATATATATATATATACTGTATATATATATATATATATATATATATATATATATATATATATATATACTGTATATATATATATATATATATATACAAAATGATTCGATAAACTTAATCAAATAAATATCACATAAACTAACAAAATCAAATTGTAGCAAAACACCAACGAAAAGCAAAACGTTGAAATACTAAATTATCAGAATTTTTAAAGTTAATTTGATATTATGAAATAGAATATTAGGAAAAGGAAAAACTTCCGAGAATATGGAAACTCTACACAAACAAAAAGCAAATAAGGCTAAATAAAAATAACACAAAATAAACAGGAAAAACAAGAAATCAATAAATACAAGACGCAAGTTGAAATATAATACTAAAACTAAACTAAAAATGTATAAAACTTGGAACACAAAATCAGCTTAAAATAATTGTAATAACGTAAATGAATCGAAATAAAGAATATCTATCAAATATGAACATCAATTTAAAGGCAAGTTAAATAACTGTCATGTAATATTTACATAAGGGTAATACCAAACAAACAATTGAAAATGATACAATAAATAAGAAGCAAACGTAAATAGTAAAATATAATCATTCAGAAAAGACGAAATTCTCAATAAAAAATAAAATACAGTGAAATAAAGGTTCGACGTTTGCCCAGTAACGCTACAATGAACCCTGACTCAAGTCTGTCTGTTGCTGAGGAAGAAAAAAAAAAGTCTGTTATTTTCTTCGACATGAACGAACTGTACTTAATGACTGCAGCTCTCGCTCCACGAATCATTTTATTCGAAAAAGGCGTGACGCGCCTCGACTATTCTTTTATTACACTTTACCTGGCACTGTTACTAGACACAGGCTCTTGCAACATTGCAACCCGTCCAGGGTAAGTCATCTGCATATTGAAGACATTTTAAAGGTCTGGTGTGGATCCTCAAAGCAACAATCTCGTCCCGCTCTGGACACTTTAGAATGTATCCTTTTGCTTATTTACATTCTCGAATCACTTACAAGAACATTGTACTGTCACTATAATCATTCTACCGAATCATTGCTGAAATAATTCACTCACGATTGAGAAAATTAGAAATGGGGCTAGCGAGGAAAAAAAGCCAGAGGAAATGGAGATTTAAGTAGATGTTTCGTGAGACTTATCACCCATTATGCATTTTATTCTGAGTAATAGAACGAAGGAAGCCTAGCTCGGAGGACCAGAAGAAAGTATATCACAGGAAATGAAAACGGCAAAGCAAATACGACCCTATGCTGGCAAAACTAGTCCCGTGGAATATTTCTCTTCCTTTTCCTGACAGAAAATAAAACCTAATATTCAACTCCAACTGACCAGATCGTTGAATCTAACAGCCTATTAACCTAAACAGTTGAGACAAACTTTAGGGATAAGTGCATGTTTGTGAGAGTGGTTATGACCAGTATAGAAAAACTTCCATCAACATCAAGGATTTTTTTTTCTTACAGATATTAAACATACATGTGTAAGTATAATGAGCGGCGAAAAGCTAAAAAAAAAAGAAAGTGATCAAATGCATTCTTTCATTAAAAGAGAACAGAATAAGATTAGATATTATGGTAGAGTCACAGAGCGTTTTTGTGAATAGTATATGTAAATTATAAAATTACATCTAATCTATGTACAGACATGTCTACTTTTTTCGGACATCAAGCCTCTCTCCTTAAAATAGATGGTTTTGGGGAAAAATAACAAAATGGTCACTGCCCCATTCATAGTTATATAGCTGGTTTTTAAAAAGAAAAACTAAAATGTTCCGTCATTCATAATGCTTGTCTCGGGATGAGCAATTGACACGAAGGTTAATTGTATGACTGATTAACTGCATCACGCAGTCTTTTCAACAATGAAGACTGAGAATGAGAACAACGGGCTCAGTAATTATTATTGAATGACTCTAATTCAATCATCTATTTCCGTAGAATTCAATCTCATTTCCCGTTTTAATAAAAAACACATTTAATAAAACATCCAAGTACCAATTTAATCAACACACTAACGACAGGAAATGATGTAGCTCTCATTTTTATTATTTAATCTAGACAAAGGAAACTCGTCCCTCGACAGGAGGTAAATACCAAATATTCTCAGGAAAGATTTGGAGACGTAGATAAATGGTCTGTCTTGGAGCATCTGTTAACAGACCAGTACCATCTGTAGGGAGTGGTTTGGTCTTGGTTTTCAATGTACAACTTCGGAATTCTGACGTTTGGGTAAAATAATTGCCAAACAGCAAAAATTATTCTACCCTTTAGTAGATTTTAACGCAAATTCCAGTTATTCTCGTGTATGAAATTAAGACCACTCTTTTGATCAAGAAACTAACTCCTTTCACCTTTACTAAATAAGGCATCGTTATTTATTAATAAGATAACCTTAATCTATCAATTTTGACTTCTGTTAACCCAAGAATGCTCACAAACAATTGCCAACTGCATGTATACAGCCATCATCATAGACTATACGGTACATATAGGTCTACAGCCTATGTAAATAGGTTTACCAAATGAAAACCTAGCCACCCATTACCCCAGCCCATGGAAGCCAAGTCTCGGTTTTCTTTGTACATTTCCTATCCGGTCTTTCGTTATTTTGCATCTCCTCTTGGTACACATCCCTCACCTCCATTTCCTTGGCGATTAGCAACCTCTGGCTGAAGCCTATCATCCTGAAACCACAGTGCTCATAGGTAATGACTTCCCATACCGAAGGTAATTGTCACTTACCCAGGGCAACCGTTCATTTGGCGGTCCTGGTGATTCTATCTTCTCCGCTCGCCTACTTGAATTATCTGTTCTTAGCTTGTCATCTCTGATTTATAGCTTTTCTTATTTTTCCCTTCTTTCGCGATTCATGGGCCTATCATTACTAAATAGGTCTACATTTGTCACCGATGTTAATACATACTTATTGTGTCTTGACATCGTAAATTTTTTTGATCATCAGCTTGGAACTGAGGTAAAACTCTCTCTCTCTCTCTCTCTCTCTCTCTCTCTCTCTCTCTCTCTCTCTCTCTCTCTCTCTCGAAAATCATTTTAAGTTTTTCCATTACTTTTAAAAGGCAAAGGACACTCCAAAATCAAACCATTGTTCTCTAGTCTTTGGTAGTGCCAAAGCCTCTGTACCATGGTCTTCCACTATCTTGGGTTGGAGTTCTCTTCCTTGAGGGTACACTCGGGTACACTATTCTATCTAATTTCTCTTCCTCTTATTTTGTTAATTATAATCTATATGGGAAATATTTATTTTAATGTTGTTACTGTTCTTACAATATATAATTTTTCCTTGTTTCCTTTCCTCACAGGGCTATTTTCCCTGCTGGGGCCCCTGGGCGTATAGCATCCTGCTTTTCCAATTAGGGTTGTAGCTTAGCAATTAATAATAATAATAATAATAATCTATATTAATAAAAACAATTTTAATTATAGTATTTTTGACACACTTCGTATACAATTATGTACGTTAAGGAATTTATAATCATTGTTGTAGGATTACTAATAAACATACATAACATTCATATATATATATATATATATATATATATATATATATATATATATATATATATATATATATATATATATACACAGAAATATCTGTATAAGTATATATATATATATATATATATATATATATATATATATATATATATATATATATATATATATATATATATATATATATATATATATATATATACAGAAATATCTGTATAAGTATATATATATATATATATATATATATATATATATATATATATATATACTAAAGCCCTATTTTCCCTTTTAAAATTTCTTAACTTATCTTGGGATGGTATCCCTAATGGAGTCCTTGACTTATAACATCCTGCCTTTTCAGCTACGGTAGGAAATTGGTTGATTTTATCACTACTACTACTACTACTACTACTACTACTACTACTACTACTACTAATAATAATAATAATAATAATAATAATAGTAGTAGTAAATTGAGCGCTAAGCGCGGCACTAAAAACGTTGAAAAGAATATGAGATAAATTAAAAGCGAAAAAGCCCCAAGAAATGCAAAGATTGGACCACGAGAAACTGTACATCCAGTGAGAAAAGTGAATGATTCCTTAAGAAGCAAAGGTAAACCAGGAACCCCACACTATGTGCAAATATTCTGGATAGACTATGAAAGGAAAACAAAAGACAACTTTCGTGATTATTTATTCTTAATATTCAAATAACCTTTCTTCATGCCATAAAATTTGATTTCAGGGTTCAGAAATACAGATCACGAGTACTATTTTCAAAATGGCATACGCATAAAACAACAGGCTGCGGGAGACTTATTTCATGGCACCTTAACAGTGCGAAAAACATTTTAAAAGGGACCAGGGATCTAAATGCATCAATTGATTCACTTAGAAATTCGATTGAAAATAATGTATTTTTCCACAAACACACATAAATAGAATAAAAAAGTAATATTACTGAATTTTATCGGGTAACTTTGGCTTAATATTTACGATAAGTAAAACCTTAAATGAAAGGTAAGAAAAATTTGGCTATCCATCTTTTACTTTTTACCCTTTTTCGTTATCCTCTTCAATCAATATTTTCTCAAGTTTTATCAGTAATAGAAATTTGATATAAGTTTTTCTCAGGAAGATAAAAGAGAAAACAATGAGGAACCATAAAAAAAAAGAAAAAAAGGTAATGAATGAGCAGCCAACCTCGCTTGCAATTATATATTCTTATACTGAACGTTTCCGTAAATTACCTTATTTGTATCACCAATGGAAGTATTCATATGCCTTCAAAAATGGATGTCTTTTATTCATAGTTAACTTTTATTGCTATGATTTCTATTCAGCTACAACGTTATTATCAAAGAATATATAAAACACTAATAGCCCTTTCTATGTAAGTATTGTAATACAAAATTGATTATTGTTGTTGGTGGACACTGAGGGGACCTTAGTCCATTGTGGTAAAAAGAAAATTCTCTCTCTCTCTCTCTCTCTCTCTCTCTCTCTCTCTCTCTCTCTCTCTCTCTCTCTCTCTCTCTGTGTGTGTGTGTGTGTGTGTATGCGTGAAAGACGAGTCTCTTCCCTTGAAATCGGATTATTCACTTAGATGTTCGACCGAAAAATTACCCGAACATTGGCGCTTAATCTATCGCCTCAAAGCTCCGGAAAATGGGCGATGAAAACTGTCTCTCCTTTGTGCAGTATTCCCTTTGTATGGTCCCGTACTGAAGACTTTCGGCGGTCGTGTGTGCAGCCAAGGATCAAGTAGAGCTTTTATGCAGCCGACCCCATGAATCTCCATCCTTCTGGTGTCGGAACACATGCGACTTAGAGGAGGATTATTGGTTTTACACCATTGTCGTCTTGTGGGTTAATGAGCCATGCCTCACTACTCAGTACTTTAATAAGGAAGTGTGGCTTACGGCGTATTTCTGTCTGGTCAAAATTAGTCTTTTTAAACGTGTAGTAATAAGGTCTAAATAAAATTAGATTATATTACCATTATTATTACTATTATAATTACTTGCTCAGCTACAACCCAAATGGAAAAGCAGGATGCTGTAAGCCCTAAGGCCCCAACAGGTAAAAAAGCCCAGTGAGGAAAGGAAACAAGGAAAAATAAAATATTTTAAGAACATTAAAATAAATATTTCCTATATCAACTATAAAAACTTTAACAAAACATGAAGAGAAATAAGATAGAATAGTGTGCCCGACTGTACCCTCAAGCAAAAGAACTCTAACCCAAGATAGTGGAAGATCATGGTACAGAGGCTGTGGCCTACCCAAGACCACTGTAAAGAATACTGTAGGCCAGACTATTCGGTGTATGTGTAGGCAACGGGAAAATGAACCATGGCCAGAGAGAATGATCCCATGTAGTACTGTCTGGCTAGTCAAAGGGCCCAATAACTCTCTAGCGGTAGTATCTCAACGAGTGGCTGAGATGGGATTTAACTTCAAACCATATTTTACCATATTTTCTGGATTTAACAACTCCTTGGAAATCATTAATACCATCTAAATATATTTTTTCCATCAGCTAGACTAAATATTCCCAGAAAATTATGTAATTTATAAAAAGCTTGAATAAAAGAGAAAAACTTGAAAGAATCTTAACAAACAGCAATTTGTTGCCCTTGGAGCAAGAGGCTGATATCCATGATCTCAGCACTGATGATGTTTCTTTAACTTTGTATGACTTTTAAAATTTTAGGAGTGATTCTCGACAGCAAATTTACTTTTGAGAAACACATTCGGCCTGTGTCTCCTTCAATTGCACAAAAAATTGGCTTATTGAGAAAGTATTTCAAGATTTTTGGTGATCAATCTATTCTGAAGAAGTGTTTTAATGCTTTCATTTTACCTTGTTTCAAGTATTGTTCTCTTGTCTGGTCTTCAGCTGCTGATCCTCATCTTAATTTGTTGGACAGGAACTTACGGTCTATTAAATTTCTTATTCTTGATCTAGATATTAATCTGGCATCGTCGTTCAATTAGTTCATTATGCATGTTGCATAAGATTTATTATAATTCTGACTATCCTTTACATTCTGATCTTCCTGGACAGTTCCATCCTGTTCGTAATAGTAGGTATGCAATTACTTATAATAGTCAGGCCTTCTCCATCACGAGGCTCAATAGTACACAGTACTCTAAAAGTTTTATTCCAGCTGTGACCAAGATCTGGAATGATCTTTCTAATCGGGTAGTTGAATCAGTAGAAGTTCAAAAGTTCAAACTTACAGCAAATGTTTTTATGTTGAACAGGCTTACATAAGTCCTTTTATAGTTTATATATCAAATACCTGTTTTAATGTTGTTAATTTTTTTTAAATATTTTATTTTAATTTTCATTACTTCTTATATCGTTTATTTATTTCCTTATTTCCTTTCCTCACTGGGCTATTTTTCCCTGTAGGAGCCCTTGGGCTTATAGCATCTTGCTTTTGCAACTAGGGTTGTAGCTTAGCTAATAATAATAACAATAAATACGTGTTAATAAATAAAAAATTCATGATTGACATGAAATCTAGGTCCCAATCTACCAAAATGGATGGATTAGTCAAACATATGACTGACAAAATAGACAAAAGAAAAGATTAAACTAAAACTTAGCAAAATGAATTTAAACTACTAGGCAAACTCAAATAACTTTCTCCCCTACGATAATCTGCAACATTCTATGACAAAATTAACTGACAACAAAAGCCTCCTTCAATATTTCAAGATAATTCCAAGTTGGGACACACATAATTGGTCCATACAATAAACTATGCCATAAATAATTACAATGGCTGATACTTTTCCATCAAAGAAAATGCTTATATCAACGACTAATCAAATACTATAACTGATAAAACATGTGTCAGACATACGCTAATCCTACGATTCACAGAGCTTATGATAAATAAAAACACCAATAGAGTTAGATTTGAATATTACAAATCAAAGATTTGCAGATTCGATTAACAATAAAAATTTGTTTGAAAAAGATGATATATCCAAGTGACACATCATGCAGTAATGATGATTCTCAGCGAAAAGAGACAGCTATAATAATGCCTTGATTATGTAGATTAATTACCTTGACATCATACTCTCGGCAATACAGCTTACCTATTGAAAGATCAAACTTCAAAATATAATAGTTCAACATAATCTGCTTCACTTGGAGCAAAGGTCTCGCCTTACAAGATGTTTAAATAAACACAGTTTCACCATTACATATATATATATATATATATATATATATATATATATATATATATATATATATATATACACGCACACACACACACACACACACACATATATATATATATATATATATATATATATATATATATATATATATATATATACCCAGCCGTTTCTAGGCTAATGCATGTATGGGGTTTGACCTGTTTTCATCATCATTGTTGATGGTGAGAGACTTTAGTCTGATCGCTCACAGCAAACCAACCTAATATGGGTGGCTTTAACTAGTATAACTTTGCTGATCATAGCGATACTCAAACCCTGTCACCACGTTAAGGTCGCGAGTAATGTAATCAATCAGTACCCAGGTACGTTTGAATGTTTTAAAGTCACAGAATAAAAGTCACCTCATGAGAGTAGCTAACACGAGCAACCTGTATGAGAGAAGAAAAGCTCCGTCAACGTCCTTGTCATATGTTACAATACCATCAGACACTCGATAACCAAGGGCAGTGAATAACCAGGGGACATTGAACAGGCAAGGGCATAAGGAAAAATCAAAGGAGAGAAAAGACGTCTCAGACGATAAAAAGTGCAAACTATAAGGTTAGTTACAACACAACATCCATGAGAACTGAAAGAGCTTCTTATCAGACCTATCAAAGATTGAGCCCAAACAAATAAAAAATCACTATCGTTTGCCTTTTCACAGTGCAGCTGGTTTCAAGGCTGGATCAACCCCGATAACCCCCTTTGTGCCATTCACTCTTTGATAGGTGTCAATGACATTCTAGGTTATATTTTCCATTCTTTGCTCTGACTGAAAGAAGTGTGAGTCTTTTCTCTGACTAAAAGGAGTGTGAAAATAATCTTATGAAAAGTTAATATTATTATTATTATTATTATTATTATTATTATTATTATTATTATTATGATGATGATGATGATGATGATGATGATGATGATGATGATGATGATGATGATGATGATGATGATGATGATGATAATAACAATAACAATAATAATAAGAAAAAAAAATAATAATAATTATTATCATTATTATTTCTCAATGGAAAAAAAATCCTAATGCTTTTCTTGCAAAATCGTTGTATTGCAAGCAAATTGCAATATACGGCAATTTTGTAAGTTGTTCAAAAGGATGTATATACTAAGATTAAAAGGGTGCATATATTATGCATAAGGGGCTAGAGAAATATTTAAATAAAAATCCGTGACGAAATACTCCCTAATTGATATAATGGCTTAATATGTACAAGATTATTTCGTTTTGGTATAAATAGTAACTACATTAGCAAAATTATAAAACCCTGCCACTAATACAAATAACATCCGACCTATTACAAAACTTATAAGTATCAAATATCTCTTCTTAAAGGAAACGAAAAAAAAAAATGGTTTTAGCAAAATTACAGTATCGTAAACTATCTGGAAAATAATATTGTTTTTACTTTTAATTAGATTAAATATTCCAAGAAAATGTTATTCATGCAAAGGCTGAATAACAAAAAGAAAAGCTTAAAATAATTATAACAGTCAGCAATTTGAGAATAAAACATTACAACGAATGAATGAAAACTTGGTTAGGTGGATCAGAAAAAGTATAATCTGGATGGAAATCCCGCACAGTGTATTGTTAAGAATAAATCAACCTTTTTAAGCAGATGACAGAATGATAAACAAAGCTACCTCAACAGAAGCGAAACATTCTGTCCGAAAAAAAAAGAGATCAGTCTTGACAGAAGCTGAGATGATACATTTGATACCTTTCCATTATTTATAAAACTGCACAATGTACGAGTTACTTGGCTACTGCTCATTCGGTTCTCGACCCGTCTTTGATATTGTACAACTGCGGTGATTTCAGAATACTGGACGTCAAGGCATTTCAACATAATATGAACGAGAAGGGGAAATCGTAGTTCCAAGTCACTAACTAATTGACTACAGTGTTTCAGTTTCAGGGGAATTAAGTCGTGCCATAACATTTTATCCAATTGTCATTATTATTATGACAACAATTAACCACACCCATTGCACGATTACATTGTTATTGCTCATATTATTTTTACAATGAACTTGTTAGGATAAAATAACTAGACCAAAAATTTGCTAATGGGATGAGAAGGTATTTGTGAGAGAGAAAAGTCTTTCAATAGATAAAACAGAATTAAGAGCTCTCACATATCTAAACAAACCATCGATTATAACAGGATCCAATATAAAGAGATATCACATATTGAATTAAACTGAATTCTTTACGACATAGGAAGAGATAAGATGGTTAGCCAACCCAGTACTATGATACTTAACATGCAAATACATCAACCACCTTATATTTTTCAATCATCCTTTATAAAAAAAAAAAATGTATAAAAAAAAACTCACGAAAATAAGAAAATAGCAAGATGCGCAAAAGTAATCCTTCACACACTAACTTTCTGATTTGTTAGTCTGAAGAAGAGAAAAGTATCAAGTGTCAAGCAAACAGCACAACCCCTTGAATATAGAAATGACCACATTCATTAACCAACTATACCAACAAATAAATACCAGAGTGGACATGAAATCTAGCTGATTTAAGATCATCTCTTTAATTCAATCTGCTTCCTCTATTACTTATCAGGGCTGAATGTTATCAAGTTTTCCACAAATAACTACAGGGGCATGTGAAAAGTGCAATCCTTCAACATAAGCATGGTGTCATTGGAGTTTTCACTATAATACCAATTACATCAATAATACGAGAACCTGCAGAGAATAAATCACCAGAGCAATTGCATATCAACAGTCCCTCTGTGACCATATAAATTATTCTTGGATTATAAAGCAACTCGAGAAGTTACTTATAAACACCAGATCAACCCCTACTTCATTACCTGTTAAAACAGAAAATTATTTAAAAATCCATATTCATGACATTGTGAGGTGTATGATCTTCACAAAATACCTTTATCAAATTTCTTCTCTATCTTGGCATTATCACAAGATGGACTGATACTTTAGCTATTATTGAAACAGAAAGCTGGAAATGAATAAGAACATTACAGAGATAAAAACAGAAAAACAAAACAAAAGATGACACTCCCATCATACCATATTAAATACCAAAGAAAATCTAATCAAAATTATAAAAACATTCCTGAGAGACATCCCACAGCAGCCCTCTCAATAATTTCTTTAGATGGAGTTACTGATGCATCCTCAAGAGTTGATCAGAACACTATAACATAAATGAGACTTTGGAGTAAGACGAGAACCAGTAAGCAGTCGGTGAACAAACATACAAGGACCTTAGAGAATGTCTCTTCACCAATGAAGCAGCAAGACCTATCTATAGCTCAAGGACTGGAGAGCCATAATTAGCATATGCAAACTTAGGGAGAGACATCAAACCAATTCTGCATCACGAGAGAACTCGAGACACTTAACCCAGTCCCTGAAACATAAGACTTTCTAAATCCATAAAGAAACTAATGGCAATAAGAGAGGGCAAAATCTTGATGATACCTGGAAATCCTATCGCACAAAAAGAATTAAACATGAAATGAATGCTTTTACTAACTATAAATGTAATTTGTCTTCTAGAAACTAAGCATAAAGGCAAAACAATATTTCTGGTTATCAAATCTTTGATATTCCACTCACTCAAATACGTTATCAACAATACAGGCTCAGTTATGAAGAAGACTCAAAGCATCCTAGAAATCAAAAGATATGTTATTAAATCGTTTTATTTCGAAGTTCAACCCTATTTTAAAAAGTAAAAGTAAAGATGATGAACAGAAACATTTTAGGTATAACACCATGAAGAATATATGTAATTTAATCAAACTATGAACATAACTTAGTAGATTGGCCAATGAATGTTAAAAATTTCTAGCTCCTGTTTTCTGCTTAATTGGTTCCTGTTAGAGGTAAGTTAATATCTATTGTCTGCTAAAAGAAAATATTAATTTTGTTATACCTCGAAGGCTAACTCTAAGATAAAATTTCTGAGGGTTACTTACTAACCCTTCAGTAACTCATTTTCGGCGACTCAGCCACTCAATCTTTTAACCCAGGGGGACTGGCAATTTTCTGCATCAAAATTTAAGATTCCATATATATTTAACACGAGTTTAACATTATTTGTGCCTTTTTTGCATACTGGTAAGATAACTAGGTGACTTATAAAATTAATCAAAATATATCTACATACATTCAATAACTAAAGAAGCTATACTCAATGCATATTATTTGTTCAGTCAGACGTGAAATTTTAAACTATTTAAGTAATATTTTTACACTAGCATAGTTAACCTCAGCATTTTATGCAGTCCGTGTTCCTTAATCACCCCATAACTCTTACAAACACCACAGTATTCCATGTCTTTCACTATTTTTTAATAAACAAAGGACTGGAGGGCAGGTTTAAGAGTCTCATTACAACTATAAGCTTTTTCTGAAGCATAATACGAAAATAAAGAAAATAATCTCGAAGGATTAGATAATTTACATATGATTTTCGTAAACGTTTTCTTAATGTTTAAAATGTTCAAATTCAGGTGAGCTTTATACCTAACCCTTTCGTTTCTTGGTGAAACTTGAATGACAACGAGAACAAAAATCTCTTCCCCATTCTTATAAAGAATAAAATATTTTTCTTGGTCAACACATATTCTACTTTCAGTTTAGAATTAAACACTATCCCTTCGCACGACTATGAAAAACCCGTTGAGAATAAAATACTTTTGTCCTAATAACCGATTCAAGCGCTTGACATTTCGATTGACGATTACATAACAACTTTAGAAGAATAGGTCACCATGAAATATTTGTACGAGTTTAACACGGTCTCACTTGAAACGATACACAAAAACATACATATACACATGCACTACACCCATAAACACATCTACCCGTTTATCTACCTCTATACACGTATACATTTTGTGTGTATGAGCGCAAGTGTACCAGTATGTAAGTCAATTAACCTCCTTGATGTATGTACGTATGTATGTGTGTATATGTAAACATGTATATATAAATATACCTCTCGTTTTATATATACACAAACCGTCGATTATCTTTCTCTATAAACATCACACACATTATAATGTGTGCATATATATATATATATATATATATATATATATATATATATATATATATATATATGTATGTATATGTATATATATATATATACACACATACATATGCAGTATATATATTTGATGTTAAGAGAGAGAGAGAGAGAGAGAGAGAGAGAGAGAGAGAGAGAGAGAGAGAGAGAGAGAGAGAGAGAGAGAGAGAGAGGCAAATGACTGAAAAATAATGATATACAACGTAACAAAATAGGGTTAAAGAAATAGTTTTGACTTTTTTTTTTTTTTACAAACATGGAATAATTTATGTCAAATGATTGATATCTGTATCCTCATTATCAAAGTAAAGCTCACAAACCTTCAGACTATACAAGGGCTACCATTGCCTTAGGTTTTCTTCGGAGGCAGTAATGTTGTAAAACGAGTACATTTTAACAGACTGATCTTATTAAAATAGCTGAAAGAGAGAGAGAGAGAGAGAGAGAGAGAGAGAGAGAGAGAGAGAGAGAGAGAGAGAGAGAGAGAGAGATAGATAGATAGATAGATAGATAGAGAGAGAGAGAGAGAGAGAGAGAGAGAGAGAGAGAGAGAGAGAGAGAGGGCGAGAGATTAAGGAAATAGATGTAAAAAGATTTTCATTTACATCTAAACAAAATTAAATTATTTACATTAAGCTTGGTATGCTTTCAAGACCCCTATACTTCACCTAAACATAACAGGATGGAAAATACATTTTCGGACAACGTCTCTTGACTAAGGAATATGAAGACCTGGAGAAGCTGGCCCATGACAACAAGCATCAATTACTGTACCGTAAATACCAATTATCGTTGTATCAAATGTCTGCTGCAAGGGATGGCAATCGAGTCTCTCTCTCTCTCTCTCTCTCTCTCTCTCTCTCTCTCTCTCTCTCTCCATTTCAAACAAAAATGATTACATCTTCCTGACACATACAAGATAAATATTTGTTCTACAATGATATCGCTTGCAGGATAGACTGATAAATAGATTTTGGAATCATTCTTATAAAAGATGAAGTGTTTGTATATGTATATATATATATATATATATATATATATATATATATATATATATATATATATATATATATATATAAATAACCATAAATATTCATCATGTCGCTTCAAAAGCTTGCATAGTGTCCATCTATTGACGATTCTTAATTTCTTTCTGTTATTATGTGTGCTAATTTAAAAAACAAACAAAATAGCATCTATAAAAACAAAGGGCTATCAGACTCTTGTCTTTCTTTAAGACATCACATCTAACTAACGACAGAAAAAAACACGATAAAACTTTTCAAGTGAGCACTTATCACTTCTCTATCACTTTCTATTGACTTTTAATCAATGTTTCAACAGAGGGAGATAAAACAAAAGTATAGTTATTATAAAGGAAATCTGGTAGGTACAACGCATGACATATCGGTGGCTACGAAGCGGTAAATCGGAGTAATTAAATATCAAACCCCTCCCCCCCCCCTCTCTCTCTACTGTGGTCTTGCAAACTTAATTGAATTGCCTCTCATTGCAGCCCATTCAACGTGAAGCCTAGTTTTACAGGATTTTCCTTTTCATAAAAACCTAGTTTTAGAGGATTTTCCTTTTCCTAAAAGCCTAGTTTTACAGGATTTTCCTTTTCTTAAAAGCCTAGTTTTAGAGGATTTTCCTTTTCCTAAAAGCCTAGTTTTACAGGATTTTCCTTTTCTTAAAAGCCTAATTTTACAGGATTTTCTTTTTCCTTAAGAAAGCAGCCTCAACTCTTAGCAAGCCAATGAACAGTCCAATTATCATGTGTGCTTCTTTTCTCGTTTATATACCATACTATATTTGTATGTAAAAGCAAACAAACTCATGTAATTTATACATGAACACATATATACACCTACATACAAACATATATATAATTATATGTACACATCCCCCCCACACACACACATATATATATATATATATATATATATATATATGCGTGTGTACATATAATGATATATGTATGTACGTGAATACAAATATAAACTAATGTAAACTTGTATATGAAATATATATATATATATATATATATATATATATATATATACATATACAATTAAACATATGCATATATATATGTGTGTGTTTGTGTGTATCTAAAACCCGTAACCCTATGTAAACATCGATGTTAACATGCGTAATTTTAAGACTAAATCTTTCTACTGCGCTGAAGAAGTGAGCAAATTTTTCCTATAATTTTTTTTCATGCATTTGGTTCACGGAAATCTCCAAGACGTGGGAAATTATCTCACAGTGTTCCCACAAATCGAGGCTACTTGCTTATTATCTTCAGAAAACTTGAAAAAAAAAGAAAAAAAAAGGGACAGTGTGAGATCATGAGCTCTTCACGGTTTCTTGCAGGTACCTTCGTTTCGTTATCCGGTGACAATAACTTCCTCTTGCAATATATATTCCTTACCAATCAAAGCAATCAAAGCATTTTATAAATACCTAATGTTACTACAGCACCTATTCCAAACATGGCTGTTAATGATTGCAGCTGAAAGAAAACCCACAACAATGCTATTCTTCTCTACTTAACCTAGCCATTGTCTGATTTGCATTTTTCAATCTTTCATTAAACTCCAATTCTAAAGATCCTGTATTAGAGATTATAGTTCCTAAATATTCAAATCATTCCACCACATTAATCCTTTCTCCTTTCAATGATATTTCATCTTTCATTGCATATTCCGTTCTTATCATCTCTGTCTTTCTTCTATTCATCTTCAGCTCAACCTCACGTGATATTTCATGCATTCTGGTAAGCATGCTTTGCAAGTCCTGTGGTGTTCTGCTAATAAGGACAGCTAATTTCCTGTTATCAATGCAGTCAAATCCTTCTCCAGCATCCCCAACTGTTCTTTGCACTACAAAATTCATGAGGAGGACAAATAACATAGGTGACAACACATTCCCTTGGAGTACTCCGCTCTCACTGGAAATTCATTTGATAGGACTCCACTAACATTAAGTTTGCCCTTGCTATACTCATGATGACATAATAAAATTTACATATTTGAAAGGAACTCCATATTAACGAAGAACTCTCCGCAAAACTGGCCGATGCACAATATCAAATGCCTTTTTCATGGTCCACAAATGCCATCAAAAGTGTATTCCTAAATTTTACAGATTGCTGTACCACATGCCTTAAAATGAGAATTTTGTCAGTACAACTACTTTTCTAAATTTTGCTTGTTCATCTCTTAGCTTTTCATCAATCTTCCTCTCTAGTCTGTTTATATCATAATTAGCATCATCTCCTCCTACGCCTATTGACGCGCATAGGAGCTCGGTTAGATTTCGCCAGTCGTCTCTATCTTGAGCTTTTGATTCAATACTTCTCTATTCAACATCTCCTTCTTCGCGCTTCATATTCTTCAGCCATGTAGGCCTGGGTCTTCCAACACTTTTAGTGCCTTGTGGATCCCAGCTGAATATTTGGTGAACTAATCTCTCTTGGGAAGTGCGAAAAGCATGCTAAAACCATCTCCATCTACCCCTCATCATGATCTCATCTACATATGGCACCTGAGTAATCTCTCTTATAGTTTCATTTCTAATCCTGTCTTGCCATTTAACTACCAATATCCTTCTGAGGGCTTTATTCTCGAATCTACTTAATCTACTGGAGATTGTTTCATTGTCATACCGTTACTCATGCGCAAAGAGTAACACAGATCTCACTAAACTGATATATAGTCTGATTTTTATATATAATTTCAGGCGATTTGAATTCCAAATTTGTCTGATTTGCTATTTTCAATCTTTCACTAAACTATAATTCTAAAGACCGTGTATTGGAGATCATAGTTCCTAAATACTTGAATGATTCTACCTCATTAATCCTTTCTCCTTCCAATGATATTTCATCTTCCATTGCATACTCCGTTCTCATCATCTCTGCCTTTATTCTATTCATCTTCAGCCCAACCTCGTGTGATATTTCATGCATTCTGGTAAGCAAACATTGCAAATCCTGTGGTGGTCTGCTAACAAGGACAGCATCATTAGCATACTCTAGGTCTGCTAAATTCCTATCACCAATCCAGTCCAATACTTCTCCAACATCTCTGACTGTTGTACGCATCACAAAATACATGAGGAGGATAAAAAACATAGGTGACTACAAATTCCATTGGAGTACTCCGCTGTTCACTGGAAATTCATTTGATAAGACTCCATTAACATTAACTTTGCACTTGTTATGCTCATGAACAGTCTTAATCACATTTACATATTTACAGTATATATATATATATATATATATATATATACATATATATATATATATATATATATATATATATATATATATATATATATATGTATGTAATTAACCAACATATGACTTTCCTTCCATATGAGGGGGAAGCACCATATGATTTTATCCTTCCGGTTTCACGAGGTGTAGTTACTAAGCCCCATACCCTGGCCCTTGGATGTTCAGCTCGATAACAACCAATCTGAAGCATTTTCTACTTACCCCATCTCCTCTCTGCAGTCACAAGATATCTTACAAACAATGTGTGCTTTTATAGCAGCATCAAAATATATACTGTACTTTCTATCCCCAACCTAGCAATTCTCAGGCCAAAACAAAATCATACAGTTACAGATACAACACACCTTTATATCAGACCTATTTTCATTCCAAGACAGACTTCCAACTAACCTCAACCGAACGTCTTTTATATCATAAATTATCAAAATGTTTCACAAACAGCGTTATTCCTTAATTTTTTCGAACCCATCATATAACATCACTTGAAACAACCATTCTTTCCTTGCTTGTAAAATCTGGGTTGATAACCCATCAATCCCAAGTTCTATTCATAATATATGCAATCTCCTTTTGTCATGGCAATGTCAGACAATAAGAAACCTGGATAAATTCCTTCGAGTATTAACAGTAAACGTTAAGTCTGTTGGAAATGGAATGGATTTATTCAGAACATCGATGGGAACCAAGAGACCAAAAATAGTTTCAATTATAGGATCACAGCTTAATAGGCAATTACAGTGTTCGCCGGGGAAATCAGACTTATCAAGGCATAAAACCTTCTAGATATATGAATAATGACGGGACAAAGGATGTGAATGGCTCTATGCTGGGGACTACTAGCATCAGATCTACTATAGAAATGAGACGGAGTACGAAATGAAGGGAGGTATGTTGACCAAAGCTAAACCGAAGTTCATTCAAGATATTCATCTTGAATATGAACCTCCCAATCAATCAGCGATGAAAGGAGAATACTTACGTAGTAACCTAAGCAAAATTATCCATAAGTAAGTTATGCCTTGCCAATAGGATCTTCGCCAGTTTATTAAACTGGAAAGGAATGAACGAAGATGCAGAATGCAAAGCAATGGGGAAAACCAAAATTGAGAAATAGTACATAAGATGTGGCCATTCCTGAGAATAGAATGGGATATCCAATCTACGTGTTACAAGAGGAAAAGGTGACCATAGTCAAATTTGATTTGGAATACAATATCCTTCAGGGAAAAAAAAAAGTTCAAACTTTAGAGGTCTGCAACCGAATTCAAAACTGCTACAAGCAGCAAAGCGATATAACTCATGTGGGATAAAATAGTAGAAATACTTTGGTAAGAAATGTCCTGAAGTAATCAAAGGCAGTCAAACTAACAAGATGCAACTGTCACTCAAGACATACACCGACCATATTATTATTATTATTATTATTATTATTATTACTTGCTAAGCTACAACCCTAATTGGAAAAGGAGGATACTGTAAGAGCAGGGGCTCCAACAGGGAAAATAGCCCAGTGATGAAAGGAAACAAGGAAAAATAAAATATTTTAAGAACAGTAACAACATTAAAATAAATATTCCCTGTATAAACTATAAAAAATTTAACAAAACAAGAGGAAGAGAACTCTAACCCAAGACAGTGGAAGACCATGATACAGAGGCTATGGCACTACCCAACATACAACAAAGTGAATCAATGAAATAAAAAGGTAAAGTTAGGATATAGATAAGACTACATTCGGGGCATAATAGATTTGAACCCATTATAATGAACACGTAAACAGCAAAAACAAAATTAGATTACAATAAGACCTTTAAAATCAATTATTGTACTATCATTAGGAGTGATACAGGTATTTATAACAGGAATACTTTGCAATTGAGTACACTTGATAAAATTGACTCAGAAATTTCCATTGTCCCAATATATAGCCAAGAAGTTAACAATCAGGGAAAATGGAAATAAGAGAAAAAAAATAAATAAGAAAATAAAGACGAATAAAAACCAACCTCCAGATCAAGATGAAAGTCACCAAAGTGGATAAAATGGACGGAAGAAATTGCTCCTTACCTCAAAAGCACCATTGGGGTAAAAGAAAAATAGCAAGAATTGAAGAACTGGAAATTGAAAAATATTCCACTAGTATAAGTAGAAGATTCAAAGAATGAACCAGAAAAAGCCACCAGAGCAAATGGCAAAAAGGTAATTAAGAGCAGGCACTGTTAATGTAAATAACCAGAATGGATTTTGCAATGGAAGTCACGCTTTCAAATAGCACGTTCATTACACAAGACAACAGTAGAACAATGGATATCCTCTATCTCATTTCTAGAGAGCATTTTAACAAGGAGCATTGGAAGTGACGTTGCTCCTTTACGGAAGTGAATTATCTCCCCGGTCCCAGCGCTAGGGCCATTTATTATCATTATTATTATTACTATTACTTGGTATGCTACAACCCTAGTTAGAAAAGCAGGATGTTATAAGCAAAAGGGCTCCAACATAGAAAATAGCTCACCGAGGAAAGGAAATAAAGAAATATACTACAACAGAAGTTTAAGAATAATAACATTAAAATAAAACAAAATCCCACTTCAATCATTATTTCTTCTTCTGTAGCATAAAGGAGTTTGCAATCTTACTTGCGCAGACTATAGTTGTTTATAAACTTTGAATTGGGTAAGGAAAACACGTATATACAAAAAATGAAAACACTTAACTACACAGAATCCGTGTTGGGAATATCCTCCTACAAATGAATTAATCCGCAAAATAGTTCTATGATGCTTTTACGCATTTCCCCGCAATAAATTGCAATTATATTAAAGTGGCCGGAAAATGTAAATCACTGCTAGCAGTCGCTGGGAGAGTGCGTGTTTAGGTGCAATTTTCGTATGATACGCGCTAATTAAGTGTGTTGAAAGAGGAAGCTTTGAGGTACGGCCGTCGGTATACAGTACAGCTAACCGGGACCTGTAAGCTTATAATTCACTATTACTCGTTTAATACGCATACGCACACACACACACATACACACACACACACACACACACATATATATATATATATATATATATATATATATATATATATATATATATATGTGTGTGTGTGTGTGTGTGTGCGCGTATTCCATCTTTCTTTATTACCATTAGTAGGTGTTGTGTCAGAAGAGTTAAAACCTTCCCATTTCCTGACTATTCTTTAGCGTGAGGGTGCGAGCCCCACACTCATACTAAACCTTAGCAAATACTTCTCAGATTACAGATGGGTGAATTGGTGAGTGTTTTGTGGGGGAGCAATCCACAACCGACTGAACGTGAACCTAGTGTTGTATCACTCAATCACTCTCTATATCTCTATTCTCATCTATCTATATCATGTATATATACATAATATCTATACATACAATAATAGTCTCGTCCCCATTCATCCAAACAACAGATAATTATTAATCAACAATGCAGAAACTTCAAACAATACCAGATGTTTCATATACCAACCTAGAAAGTTTATCAGCAGCTGTGGCTAGTCTTATGAGCATTGTATTTCACACACTATCCTGCAAGTAATCCATCTATTCTTGAATGATGATAATATTACAATCCATCACCTTCTCCTCACGACCAAGCTATCACTTTTTCATCTATCCTTCCATTCTCAATATTAGATCCCCTTACCCTCTCTTTATTTTCCTCCTCGCTCTCCAAGATACAAAACCCCTTTAAAACACTCTGAGCTTTAATTTCATCAATGGTAACTATTTTGAAAAAGCTTTACGGTATATCTACATTTTCCTTTTTTAGTACCCATAGTAACAATTTTGAACATTTCTTTATGGCATATCTACATTTTTTACCTCTTTTCATCTATGGACGCTGGGCATATAATTCCAGCATTTAGATTTTCATTCAAAATTGACATTAAAGCTTGCCGCACACTGAGCCCGATCAGGACCGAAACGTCCGATAGAAGTCGAAAGCATGCATTCTTACCTGGCTGCGCACATTGGGCCAGAACAGAACAGAACTGACGCGCCAGAACATACCGGAACCGACACAGTATTCTTTGAAAGATATTTTTTCTGAAGCGTCGGTGGCGTCTGACAGGCTACGCATGCGCAGAACGACTGCAGCGGTTGTTTTGGAGAGGGTTGCCGAGGAATTCGGAGGTTAGTGTGATAGCAACCAATATTTTTCTGATGTCAGAAATTTGACGAATGTATTTTAATAACAATGATGTAAACATATGATTTAATACAAAGATTTTAGGAGTGATTATTATTTATTATTGTTGTTTATTATTATCATTATTATTATTTTTTTTTTTTTTGCTGATGTCAGAAATTTGACGAATGTACTTTAATAACAATGATGTGAACTTATGATTTAATACAAAGAATTTTGGAGTGATTATTATTATTATTATTTCTTTTTTGAAAACATATAAACATCTGGCTTATGGATTCGATAAAAGATTGATATACAGAATATCTAATCATTGTAACATCAATTAAATAAAAACTCAGTTATGATTAAGGAAAACTTCCTTCATTTATATA
>NC_090725.1:241774100-241794100 GCF_036898095.1 Palaemon carinicauda | reverse complement strand
GAGAGGGGATATCCAGAGAGGAAAGCAGGAGGGGGTGGGAAGGATTGAATCTGTATGTGTCCGTGCATATCTAAATATTTTTGACAAGTCGCCTACACTGTGTGTGTGTATGTATGTGTGTGTTTGTGTGTGTGTGTGTGTGTGTGTGTGTGTGTGTTTTAATGCATGATTTCTTATGTCATAGAAATGATTCCTCAGAGGAAAATACGTAAGTTTTAAGCAATTCGAAATTAAAATAAAAAAAAAAATCTTCCTGACGATAAATTTTTAAGCCTAAATCAATAGCGATAAAATCAAGCTATTCTTATCTCACTTTTATCAAAGATACCAATTATCAGCTGAAATGAATCCCTATAGAATCAAGACAATATTAATGAAAAAATAGATAAATCAATAAATGCTAATAACGATTATTCTTTTTCTTCGACTAAAGCTTTTCCCATTATGCTAATAATGATTATCCTCGGTAGTTTCACACATATATTTTGGACAGGAATATAAAAATTTCAAAATATATATAATCGCTATTACGAAGTACAAGTGCACATAGCTATAGGGAGGAAAATTGTGTAGAGGATGTTAAGCCTATTTTCTTAATGACCATTTTTATAGACCTACGCATTTTCGCCAAACATACTTTGTTCGGTCCTTCACTTAATTAGGCAGCACTCTTCCTTTTCCCATTTTTTCCCTTCGCGTACCCTATGGCCTCATACCCTCCCTTTCTCCCTCCCTTTCCTAACCTCATAGAAATTCCTCCCTTCCCCAAAACCTCTTACCTTCTCCCCCCTCTCCGTTCTCTCTTTCGAGACCCCCCTTTCCCTCCTGTAACCGTTGGACCAGCTGATCCTCGCAGCAGTGGCGTGACGGCTTGGAGGTATTTGGGGGCTGTGGATAGAGGAGGGGGTACCGGCTGTATCGTGTTCAAACAGTGGCTTCGGTAGGGGGGCATGGGCATTATTTAAGGGCTCTCATAATTCAGTCGCTCCAATAATGATAATAATATTGACATTGCGATGTAAATACTCGCTAATAAAGACAATTAGGCTAAAATAATCTGCCAAAATGAAAATTAACATATAGCTTTTTCTCTTTAATTTTAATAAGCAATTACACAAAACAAAGAAAACAGCAACAAAGACAATACGCACCAGCACCCACTCTATACACAAGAGAAAAACGCCCTTAATCACAGAACATAAAAAAAAGGGATCAGAAAGAAAATAGACAGGATTCGAGATCACCAACAGAAGGGGATATTACGTCACACTAAAACTAGTCCTCTAAATGTCAATTTGTGCAATAGTTCGTTATAATGAACATTTTTCAACGGTAGAATGTAGGACGTTAGGGACACCTGGGGAAAGAAGTCTTATATTACATTGGTGGGCGATAACTGGATCATACCAGCAAATAAATAACTGGAGGTTATCATTAAATACATTATTTCATTCTTGCTGACGTTGCATCCAATAATGCAGGTATATTCAGCTATGGCAATTATCATCAATTAGAACCTATCTATCCTTAATTACACATTTCATCATTAAAAGGAGGAGATTAACCTGCACAATGAGTTAAGGTCTGCTCTTACAGAGCTTGCTCGATTATATTCGGGAATTCAAAATTTTTACAATAATGCTAAAATATAAACTAAACATAATTATAGTAAATAAAAAGGGTAAAAATTAATAAGTTATGAGGAAAAACTATATGATAAATATAAGTTTAAATTTGATTTATGCATCCCACGTTTCTTAACAAAATTAAAATCTTGATTACACAGAATTTCTCAATTTCTTAATACTAACATTAATAACAAGGAATATACGAAGCACAATCTCGTTAACAATGGAGGTTACTTCTTCCTGAATGATAATAAAGAAAAATAATATCAATAATAATAATAATAATCTATAAATGATTACAAATTATCACTCTTCTATATTGACAGTGGTCTATAAAAAGAAAGCGAAATGGAGGTATATACTTTTTGTGTCCTAAAAACAGGTCAAGGAACCAGATCGACTTCAGCAACAGGAAGAAAGTTAATGGTTGTCAAGCGATCAATTAGAAAGTTGTTAAAAAAAAGTATGGTTGCCACAAATATAAATATAATATTTAGTACAAGTACCTGAATTAATTTAAGAAAGAATTGCATAAGCAACAAAGGTTGGACAGAGAGAGAGAGAGAGAGAGAGAGAGAGAGAGAGAGAGAGAGAGAGAGAGAGAGAGAGAGAGAGAGAGAGAATGATACGTGGAATTGACTTAATGTCCAAAATGGTACGTGCATCAATATATTTTCATTTCATTTTTGGGGGTATAAATATGAGTAAATTTAATTTATTTTTAAACTCGTCTTCTAGCCCGTGGCTAATCTCTGTCACCACTGAATTTTAGTAAATTATACATATACATATATATATATATATATATATATATATATATATATAAATATTATATATATATATTATATATATATATATATATATATATATATATATATATATATATATATATATATATATATATATATACTGTATATATATCATAATCATCATCATCATCTCCTCCTACGCCTTTTGACGTAAAGGTCCTCAGTTAGATTTCGCCTGTCGTCTCTATCTTAAGGTTTTAATTCAATACTTCTCCATTCATCATCTACTTCGCGCTTCATAATTCTCAGCCAGGTAGACCCAATCACCATCCTTGTGAACTAGGTATGGGGGGTGTTGGGGGAGCCTATATGTTTACCTGCAGCCATTGTCTGGCCCTCCCTGGTCCTAGCTTGATGGAGTGGGGCTTAGGCGCTTGTCATAAATATATATGGTCAGTCTCTAGGACATTGCCCACTCGCCCCCCTTGCCTCTTGCTATTTATGATCGTCGTTTAAATCTTTAATTGGCTTCCAAAACAAGGTTCCAATACACACAATTCACCACACAAAACACAGTAACAAAATATTTATAGACAAACAAGATCACAAGGAACAAATACAACGCTGGGTATGTCCCAGACAGGTTTTGTCTACCGAGACATCTTCTGAGGATTGGTGTAAAGCAGAGGAGATTTACAAAATATAAGCAAAGCTGAAACATGGCATAAAAGAAAACGAAAACAGGAAGAAGGATAAGTAATCTTGGGAGGAGCCAAGCATTCCACTCCTTGACAATCATAATTTTTCTTCATTTTGTGTTATTGTTTCTTAACGGAAAATTGTCATGTTTATACTTTCGTAAAATGAAAACCCATAAATATATTTGTTAAAGATTAATTTTTATAAAAAGTTCTAGTTTATACATTACATTATTTTTTTGTTTCTTTCACATGCATTGAATCAATATTACATTCCAAAATATTAAAAGAATTATTTTTTTTTCAGGTTCTACTCAAATGATTGCAGAATTGTTTTCCTCATTATGGCCAACAATTGCACTGTTACCATTTATTGAAGAGATTTATAAGTAGGTAATCCAAAAATATATATGTAATGTAAATTGAAAAATTTGGAAATGAAATGTCATAAACAAGTATTTATCCTGAAAAAGGTAAATAAAAGGACGTTTTTGATAACGCAAGAAAATCATGGAAAGCAAAAAAATATATAATAATAGAATAGATTTATGATAACAATTCTAACTAAATATCTTTCAATTGCTAAATCATTAAAGGTTTTGTAACATTCAGGAAAAATACCAATTGAAAAAAGAAACTACGGCTTGCAATTCTCACAGGAATTAATCTGGTGAGAGAGAGAGAGAGAGAGAGAGAGAGAGAGAGAGAGAGAGAGAGAGAGAGAGAGATTTTTGGAATGGTTTCACGACTTTAGAATGAGGATTACCGCGTAGAGGCTCTCGTAGTTTTTTGTTTTTTTTTTTCTCTTTTCATCTGTTCTTCTCTGTCCACCCTAGATGCAACCCGTGTCGATCGACTAACAACGATGTATAGTTGGGCACAGGACTCGAGAGTCCCTGGTACACCTAGCTCCGAAGGGCACCCCGTCACACCCGTACTTCGTGGCGAGTAACCAAACAAATATTGTAGAAAGAGATGGCACAGCTGGTGGGTGTACCCCCACACAGGAACACCGCGCAGTAAGCGTGGCTGAATGCACTTCTTCAGAGCGAGGTGTACTAAGAATTCCTGTGTCCAACTGTACATTAGCAGCTGCAGTGAACAGAGACGCATATTGGATTTTTAGGAACGAGCCTATCGGTTTCCCATAGCCGAGTACGAGATAAACAAGGGCCTCTTAGATTGCCAGCTGAGAGCGTTACCAACAAAGCTACGAGAGAGAGAGAGAGAGAGAGAGAGAGAGAGAGAGAGAGAGAGAGAGAGAGAGAGAAGGGGGTTAAGTTCAATATTACATACATTTTATTTTTGCAATTGAAATAAAAAACAATGAGTAATTTACAACGTCAAATCACTTCATGAAATCGTGAATGCGAAAATGTATACAGATGCAGAAATTAAAGTGATTGAAAAACCTATTACAACCATCGATAACCTACTAGGATAGTAAATGGTAATAATAACAAATAATAACGTTAACAATACAACTCTACCACTTGTGTATTAGTAACGATAAAAACGGTTAAAACAATGTTTAAAATGATAATAATTGTCATTGTTATGATAATCATACATATATTCACTAAATGCTGACCTTTCAAAACAACAAAAAACCAGCCTTTGTCACCAAAGATAAATATGAAGAAAAAATCTTTTTGTTAAGTCACTTCCGCTTAGGGAGGACCCACACCCAGTCTTTTATTTCCCCGATTTCATACTCTCTTTTTATTGCCCTTAATAAAGAAGGGGAAACGCTTCTCTTCTGCCATTTAAACGAATTTATGAAAAGGCAACAACAGTTTCTGACAACCAATGGAATTTTCTATGTCTGTATGTGTGTCTATATATAAATATAAATATATATATATATATATATATATATATATATATATATATATATATATATATATATATATATATATATATATTATACTGTACATATATTATGTATGTATGCGTGTAGGTTACCCCTCCTCGATAACTTAACGATTCGCCTCTCTCTCTCTCTCTCTCTCTCTCTCTCTCTCTCTCTCTCTCTCTCTCTCTCTCTCTCTCTATATATATATATATATATATATATATACATATATATAAACGAGAGAGAGAGAGAGAGAGAGGAGAGAGAGAGAGAGAGAGAGAGAGAGAGAGAGAGAGAGAGAGAGAGAGAATGTGCGTGGGGGTTGTCATGTAAATATTGATACATATTTATCTACATCTGTTTATTTACATACATAAAATTATAAAAACAAGCAAATGCACACGCACGCACGCACATACACACCACACACACACACACACACACATATTATATATATATATATATATATATATATATATATATATATATATATATATATATATATATATATATATATATATATATATATATTCATATTCATTCCCCAACGCTTTTATCATTCGAATAGAGTACCAACAAAAGATATTAGACTTCCGGTAGTAATCAACCTCGGATAAAGAATAATATTCACACTGCTGGTAGCAATATGAAATAGTTCAATTTTTAAGTGTATCATAGGAAAACATTGAAATCAGCATGCGTATATTTATCAATTTAAGAAAAAAATAGATTCCGTAGAATCACGCAAATTCTGCACGGCTAAGGTGGGGTATATTTAAATACATTCGTTAATAAGTTATCATTGCAACCATAAAGTTTTTTTTTTCAAGTCCGCAATATCATAGATGGGGAATTTTTTTTTCAAACCTACATGGAACATTACTAGATTAATTTTAAAATATATAAGTATAACAAGTTTGGGGAAACAACCCTTAAATGTTCCTGAGTAATTAACCTAAAGATCAGTTTTTTTTTTTTTTTTTTTTTGTATTGGCACCCTGAGTTGATGCGTCTGTTATAACTATTTCCATTGTATATAAATCTTTAAATGATAAAAAAAATAATATTCCTATACTCTCAGAGAGTAAAATTTAGATATGGCCATGTTCTCGGGTATTCAGAATTTTAAGTCCTAAATTTCCAAAAGTAAAAAGTAAAAACTCTTCCTCTCATCTAAAATTGAACAACGCTTGCTTCCTTATGTAATTTACCTATCTTCATTCTTATAGTTTTGCTTTGAATGGATTACCAACCCTTAACTATTCATATGCATTATTACTATACTAATTTCAAATCCAACTATTTTCAGCCCAACGTGGAAGGCACATATA
Source organism: Palaemon carinicauda (assembly GCF_036898095.1). Lineage (NCBI taxonomy): Eukaryota > Metazoa > Arthropoda > Malacostraca > Decapoda > Palaemonidae > Palaemon > Palaemon carinicauda. The sequence goes on along the minus strand of NC_090725.1, from coordinate 241,787,839 downwards.
ATGCAACTTTATTATTCAAAGAAAATGCAATAACATACATAAGAGGCTTGAAGCATTATTGATGATTACATTACTCAAGCAATTTCAATATTACATTTGTAATTTGAAAAAAACAAAGCAAAGTAACTCCTCATGTACCATTTGCATATTCATCCAATCTTTTTGTTCTTCAAGACTTTATTTATCAAAAGAAGCAAACAACGATACCCCAAAAATTACTTCGAATTACAAAGAGCCTCAAGAGGAACGTTTATCTTTTTAGTGGTTTGTAGATTGTGATTCCTTCATATAAATATAAGCAGAATCAAAACCTACACTGCATAGAAAGAAAAAAAAATATTAATAATGACAGAGGGCGGTGGAGGAGGACTGAAGGAGACTAAGAAAAATAGGAGAGTCTTGAACAAGCGTTCAAAGTCACCTTCCCCCAAACCTCCTCCAGTTCTCTACACGAACGTCCCCTTCTTGAAGGCCCAACCCAACTAACACCCTCCAATGATATCCCCCTCCACTCCACCACTTTACCCACCTTCTGATAACCGTAAGGAACACGAAACTCCTTGAACCTCCTCCACCTCACAATTCAACGATACTTTTGTGCAAAATAAGTGGTGACATTTTCAACTTGTTTTTCCCCTTTATAAAGCGTCAGTTTGACGTACTCTCAGGCAATCGGTAATTATTGCTTTTGTATTTTTATAACCCTCACTATGCCAATACCAGAAACTGCAACCTTGACTTGTTTCAAATAATATAAACCACAAATAACACTTATCGATTTCGTTCTGCCTCGATATCAAAGATCTAAGGGGACCACTATTACCTGTTAAGAGTTCAGTTATCAATATTGTTACATCTAAAAGATATTTCACTTACCGTTACCATAATACCATAGCTATAAACAGAAAGATTTATCTAGATTTACACAAAGCAATCTCATTTAAAAAGAAATTGGTACTACACTTGAGCACTGCTTAACCTTTAATTTCATTGAGGATGTGTTTCAGTGACAAAATCTTAACATAAATGTCACATTCTCTCTCTCTCTCTCTCTCTCTCTCTCTCTCTCTCTCTCTTACATGTACACACGCTCCTAAAAGCCACTTTCCTCCCATTTTTTTCTCGGATGAACCGGAAAGATAAAGCGAGGCTAAATTTAGCAGTTCCCATGTAGCAAAAGCCAAGCCCAAAGGGAAAGGGGGGTTGGGGATATTCGGTCCCTCCCCAAGAACATCAATATATTAATGCAGCAGACGCTGGAGGCCTATCATCATCATCAATCCTGTCATAGGCCCTCTTCTCGCTACCTCTTCTCTCAGTTTTCATCTCCTCGTCCTCCCCCTCCTCTTCCTTTATTGGCATAACTCTTCCCCCAGCCTTTCCTCACTACCCCCAAACTTCTCTTTTCTACCTCTCGACAAACACTTTAATCTTTCCTCACCTCCAGTGCTGGCCCAGCTGATCTGAGTCAGGGTTGTGGTGTCGGTTTGTGATTTAATTTAGCAATACTCCTGTTTATTACCTGCATATTAGCACAACCTAAAATATATTGATTTCAGTATATTCCTATACATTAACATAAACTTTAAATATACAAAACACTAATGAAATCTGCAAATGAATAATGTATTACAAAACGGCTTCAGTGGTAACAGTACACATCCCCCAACCCCCGACGAAAGCTATCATTCCCCCTCCCTCTGACATCCCCACAAAATCCCCCCAACCAGTTGCCGGCCGGTTTCCTCAATCCATTTATAACAAATATCTTATGTTACTTCTAGAAACAACGTTAACGCTGAATTCCATAGATAATCCCATTATCGGTAGTAGGGCAACCATTATACAAATACATAAATTAAAAAATGAGAGAAACACGAAATAAAATAGCATTCGAACACACAGTTTGAAGCCACAGAGAAACGTTCTTGCCACCCCCGTCACCCTCCTTTCTATCGGTTGTCTCTCACTTCTCCTCCCCTCCCTTTCTCCCCCCGTCATTCTCTCCCTCGTGTAACCTGTCAAACAGCTCAGCTGATTTGTGGCTTGCTTTGTAGGTGTTGTTTTTCTGCTTCCTCTTATTATCTGTGGACGTTTGCTTTGTTGCTTTTGTTTTCAGTGAGGTGTTCTTTGTCTTTGCTGATCAATATTTTCTTCCGAAAACAAAAATTTTATAACAGACAGTCACTTAATTATTACAATTTTGACCGATTGCAGAGTTCGCGTAACCAGAGATTTATATCATTTCTGTCTTTGCCCGAATTTCCAATTTAACCTGCCTTCCCAATAGTCCATTTCCGGACCCTCCCCGGAACCAACAAACACATACCGTTGTTTATTCTTTTTTCATCGCTCTTATTACCAACAATCAAGCTAATTGCCTTATTAATTTTTTTCTCCATCCACTTCTTTCTAACAACCCCAGACAATTTTGACGTCATCAAAATCATTCTTAAGTCAACACTCTAGGAAGTTGCTTCTATATTTCCCATTAGCGGATGTTTCCTTTTTGAGGATTGAAAATCACTCGGCTATTACAAGCAATTTCTACAATCGATAAGTATATATTGCCTTTGAGACTTAAATAAAAAATACAATGATTACGTATCTTAACATATAGTAATATTTGCAATCATTCAATTTTAGCACAACCTAAGACTTGGACACTATTAAGAGTCCTTGGTGTTCTATGCAAATTGCTGGTCAACGAAGGATTAATTATGGGACTCGAGAAATGTATTTTTTCTTTTCTTTGCAATCCTGCTATTTGGTTCTCGAGTTGCTGGTCAAAATGTCTAGGGTTAGATTAAAGCAAAGCATATTTTCTTTTAAAACTTTGTGATCTTCCATTTCAATGTTGTAAAATGTACCTAATTTAAGCCCTAGTCATAATTTTACCACAATAGCTAAATGTTCACAGTCAATTCATACTAAAATGTTCATTTGGAATATCTATAATGTAACACAGCTTATGCAAATAGTAAACACATAGGTATTTACAATGCGGTAAGCTATTTGTAATTGTGATGGAAAACAAGTTTAAGCTATATATGCTAATCTTAAGATGTAAATATTGCCTTGTTATTTCAAAGTGTATTAATGATACAAATATAAAATACCCTAAAACATGTTTATAAATCATTGAAAAACACACAGAAAAAAAACTGCAAAATGAAAAAGATATAAGCTGCATAAATGCTGAAAACGATGTCAGGAAAACTTACGAATACTTCAGCGGTATTACTAATTTCCTCTCCTTTTATATAGAAATTTGAAAGAATAATGTCAATTGCCCAGCTTAATATTCATAAATGATTTAAGCGTATATAATTATAAGTAATTCGATAACATAATCTTGATTTATACGTCAAGCTTAACAAACTCCTGAGTGGTTTCAGAAGATTCCGCTTTCTTCCACTGTGTCCTTTAATTTGTTTTTGAAGTCTTCCAACAAAATATATTTTTTCCTTATTTCATACCATAAGAAATCAATATTGGCTTGCTTTATTTACCCTACTGCATTTAAAACAAGGAATTCATTGTTACCAAAAGCTATGAAAGTGTCCAGATTTCAATGTTTTGTTTTTAATACACCCATTTAAAATACACCTTAACATTACAAATTGCTGTGTGTTCATTTTGACTTTATCAAGATAATTCAATTCGGTAACTAGATACTGATTCACTTAATATCTTTCGCCAGAACGATCGAATCTATATATGCCGAACACAATGTAATAGCCCTAGAGCCGAATTATGATAAAAAAAAAAAAGATTAATTAAATGAAAAACAATTCCGCATGCTATTGGGTTTTCTTATCCAAAGAGAGAGAGAGAGAGAGAGAGAGAGAGAGAGAGAGAGAGAGAGAGAGAGAGAGAGAGAGAGAGAGAGAGAGAGGAAGGTTAAGAGAGGAAGTGAGGAAAGAGCTGAAAGAAAGAGAGACGCTCTTTTGGGAGAGAAAGGGTGGGGGTTATGGTTGGGTAGAGGGAGAAGGAAAGGGATGAGGGGAGGGATTCCGTGGCTTGGTGTGACTCCCATGTTGGGGGTCTGGTAACTTTCCATTTATCAGCGCGAGGCATCACTTACTGACACGACGCGTTCTTTTTATCTTTCCTAATTCCGTGATCTTATGTGTCACACATCGCACCTCCATGAAGAGCCATCATCTATTTATCTTTTTTAAATTTAGTGTCCGTGTGTGTTAACTCGAACATACAATAATTTTATTTCAAGTATCTGCATGGCAAGACAATTGCGAATAAGTGCTGAACAGCAAATTATCAAGTGTATAAAGAATAAACTGTTAAATACATTTAATGTAAATATTATTGGATATAAGAATCCTGTTAACAATATTTTCACAAATCAGTATGTTTCTAACTTAAAATCATATTTAGAAAAAATAATAAAATAAAAATGTAATTTTATCATATTATAATAATGTTATAATGTATATACAAAAATGTAAAATATAATTTGTTAAGGAATATTTCTTTATAAAAGAAAACAAATGTTAAGAAAAAGTAATTGTATTTTCATAATAAAAGATAAAAAAAAATACTAAACACTGATGCATACACAGAGAGTAGGCCTATACTTAAAATCTCAAACAATTAAACCTGTTAGCTCATAATCCTTTAACCATTCTCATGAGATTGCACAGTACTTCATATTCATTTATCCTTCTCGTTATGATTTAAATATTTTTGCAACATATACTATCAAGAGAAATTTGTCATAATGAAAGCAATACATATTTCTTTCGGAAATAACTTGGGTTAGAAAATTTTTCAGCATGAACATGATTTTTATATTGTGCATTTTAAAGTTCTTTGCTACATTTCCAATCATCACGTAAAGGTTAGCTAGCAAAAAATAGATCTGAATATGAGAAACATTGCGCATTGTGTTCTGAAGCTAAGGAAGATAATTTGCAAATGTTCCCTACCAGTGTACGCGACCCGTCAAAAGTGACGGCTAAATATTTAGATAGAGAGAGACACGCACACACTGAGGTTCAAACTTTCGCTACTTTTCCCCTTTTTCTAACTACAACAAGGGTAACTCCTCTCATCAGGGTATGGCTACTACTCTCCCCTTACCCAAGGGACGAAGGGAGATCGCGTCGTCATACGTTGGCAATGCTGCTCAGCGTGACCAGATATATATATATATATATATATATATATATATATATATATATATATATATATATATATATAGCCAGACACTTGCTCTCTATTACATAAGGGAGATTGTACAATATTCTTGTCAGTGAAATGCAGTATTGAAGAATGACACACTATATCGGAGACATCAAAGAGAGTTTGATATTTTATTGCATAATGCGAATATACTGAGTAATTTGAGGGAAATATTGCACAATATCCTGTCAGTGCGGTTCTTCCCCTCAGACCATCGACATGGGTGGCAAGAAAGATGATCTACCTTTCCTGTTAGAATTCATACAAGTGTACAGGGATCCACCTGTAGTGTCACAGCTGAAAAGCTAAGAACTGTGACAGAAGAAAAAAAGGAAACGCATATGAAGTGTTGTTGAAAAGAATATAGTAAAAAAAATCCCAACGTTATCATCGATAATGTAAGAGAGAAAATAAATTCAATCGAACAACCTTAGGAAAGGAATTAACCAAAATTAACAGTTCACAGCAATCTGGGACTGATTCAGATAGTATTTTGATGAGGTGCACTTTTTAACTTACTAGAAATTGCCTTCTCAGTCTACAAAAACAATAACCATATTATCATTATTACTTGCTGAGCTACAACCTTAGTTGGAAAAGCAGGATGTTAGAAGCCTAAGGGCTCCACCAGGGAAAATAGCCCAGTGAGGAAAGGAAATAAGGAAAAACTACAAGAGAAGTTTAAGAACAAAATCAAAATTAAAATCTTTCATACATAAACTAAAACTTGAAAATAACACGAGAATAAAAAATTCAAAATAACAAGAGGAAGAGAAACAAGATAGAATAGTGTTCCCGAGTGTACCCTCAAGCAAGAGATCTCTAATCCAAGACAGTGGAAGACCATGGTACAGAGGCTATGGCACTACCCAAGACTAAGAGAACAATTGTTTGATTTTGCAGTGTCCTTCTACTAGAAGAGCAGCTTACCATAGCTACAGTCTTTTCAAGCCTTACCAAGAGGAACAATTACAGAGCCTTAGTTAACCTCTTGAGAGAAGAAGAATTGTTTGGTAATTTCAGTGTTGGCGAGTATATGAGGAAAACGGAGAATGTGTAAAGAATAGGCCAGACTATTTTGCGTATGTGTCGGCAAAGGTGAAATGAGCCGTAACCAGAGAGAAGGGATCCAATGTAGTACTGTCTGATCAGCCAAAGGACCCCATAACTCTCTCGTTGTAGTATCTCAATGGGGAGAATGGGGAGGGGATGGCTTAAACGAAACAAACATCGGTAAGCAAAATATGTATTGAACTACTCTCGCTAATAATATAACAAAACATACGATTATTTGCCACAATAAAACGGAATATCAACTTCTAGACCTAGTACTCAGCAAATTTAGTAGTTTTGGTACTTATCATCATGATTCTCAAGAATCTGTCTCGTGTCAAGATTTTCTATGTCCACACTGCCTTGATCAATGTGCGCATGTGATTTACTTCTTCATTACTTCCAAACCAAGCATCCATAATGCAAAATGTATTCTCAATAATGCCTCTTGCTCTTCAAAGCCGATAATTGAATATACGTTTAGGATCAATCAGTTCAGCTTGGTTGTACGGCTTCTACATGTTTTCTGACAAAGCAAAAGCATCATCACCTATCAGGATATATGGAAATTGCCTGTCATTATCTGGTAAACACCCAGGTTCAGTGATATGTAGAGACTAACCTCTGAACATCTGTCTAAATGTCATATGCCTATATAAACCTCCATCAAACACTCGACCATTAACACCAACACCTGCCATTACAAATTCATAATTAGGAGTTTACAACTGCCATTAATACAGTGTTGTATGGTTTCTTGTAATTGTGGAACACAAATCCCGAGTTTGGTGGACATATTTCCACATGCTTGCCCTCTTATGCGACAAGGCATTGAGGGATGTTCTGGTGCTTTTTGAAGCCCTTTACAATCACCTTCCACTCTCGTTGTCCAAGGAAGATGTAAGAAGAAAATTATGTAACACTATATGTAAGTTGTAAGTTGTAAATAAATGTCATATGTATCTATGAAATGTTTCTGACCCTCAATCTCCCGGTTGATACGTCCACATCAGCACAATCCTTCGCACAAATTCCACTAAAAATGAAGGCCAAGAAAGATTAATGGGAGGAACTACTAACTTACGCATGCAAGTACCTCCATGATACAGATAATGCCTATGCAAAAATAGACAGAGCTTTCGGCACTCGAGTTCAGGAAAGTGACTTCTACCCAAATGCTATTTCCTAAGAAAGATATAAACAATACATTATTCAAGGGTTCATTGGGAACATTATGACACCACTCAGTTGTAGTAAATGCAACAATGAGTAAGGGCACCCCAGTAAGTAATGTCTCTTCAGACATTCAAGTACCAAGTATAGCTCTTGTGGTTTATGTTCCAGGACTGTGATGAGAGATCATTCTGGAAAATGATCATCACTTACTATGAGATTCAGGGCCTCTGTAACACGGTTTTTTGGACTTTGCTCCTTATCAAAGCATCGGATGTAGCTGAAAGTTGACATATGTATATTTTACAACCACACACAAATTTTGTCAGCATTATCAATAACCTAAACACAATAGTTTTAATTTTTATAGAGTAAAAATGATCTAGCCGACGCCATGGCCAGTGATAACGAGCCAAGAGTCGAAAACATTCACTACGTAAGCAATGTAAACACCTTTTGACAAAATTTTGCCCCGCCCATCCACCAGACACCCATTCAACTTCTTCCATCGGCTGTGAAACCCATAACAGTCAAGAATGGCTAACAGGATTTGGAATTGCCCCCGTGGTTGCAAAACTGCATTTGTCTTACGACTTGCAACTTTATACAGTCAAGAGAAAGCCCGTGACCATATTTACTATAGCCTGAATAGGTAATTATTCAGTTTCTAGTTTAAATCCAATGTTTATAGTCTGATTTGTATTTAGCGTAACAGGATTAAAATACTTGTAATGTCATTCAGGCTTTTGAACATTTCTATTAACTATTCACTATGCCACCAAAAGAGAGAGAAAGAGAGGGATTGTATGTAAACAGTCTTTATATAACTATTTTTGTTAAAATAAGATTTTTGTGCTAAAATCTCCATCAGACTAACCGTGTTAGCTATGTTTTGGGCATGACTGCATTTTATAAATAAATCCTGAATAGTTTTAGGAGTTTTATTTGTACATCTAATGGTAATTTATAGAAGTGAAGTGAACATAATTCATTTATCCTTTAAAATAATTACTACATGTAGCAAAACAAATAGTAGTAAAGATGATAATGCAATGAAGGAATGATACCAAACTTTATCTTTAGCTTCAACATCGGCAATAACATACCCAGTTGCCATAATTTGTCAGCTTAATGAAATAACCTATCATCTAAAGTTAAACCTAATTTCCGAGGAGGCCATGGTTTATTGCAGTGAAAGAATATGACAAAGACTTTATGAATGGCGGAACGATACATAAATGTGGGTGGGGTATTTGTGCTATCGTAGTAATACTACTGTACTGTAGCAGTAGTGCCATAACAGTACTATACATGAATTGAACGTTTAGGCCAACTTCTGGGATCCTTGAGGATCATTTACCACTTCTTACAACTACTCGAAAAATTATTTTTTTAGCCAGAATTTAAATTTTCTAATCCAATAATGCCCATGATAGCCTTCAGTGTTATCCTGAATTACAACGAGGCCAAAGTGGGTGGAGCCTCGTGAAGTCATCATTCTGACGACAATTACTGGTGAGGGTTTAAAGCCAAAATATGGTACCAGTTATTTATTTATTTTTTTTTATTTTTTTACGGTAAATACGTAGGTAGCTAGACAATAAATAAAAATTACTGGACATTGGATATAGCAGTTATCAAATCAAGCTGGTCTACTACGTTTTTGAAAATTACCAACTAATCCATACACCTTGTCAATCTGATTGTGACCTATAAAGTAGACTGTAATTTCTTAGGAAACTTATTCTGGGAGTTAGACCTATAATCGAAGTGTTTTCGTATTTATTAACGTATTTTGTTCGTTTGTTTATTATGACAATTCTCAGTGGAGAGGTTTCAGAGTTCATAAAGGTGTACTGCTTTGCTTTTATTTACACTTTTGTGTTATTGTTGGCAGAGGTATAGCCTTCGTTACGTATAGCCAATCATCGGTCGAGAAAGAGAGAAGAAATGCCGTCATAAGTTACGTAACGAGTGCGTTCGAAACCTTTTCTCTGAGTAAGTTGGCCCGTCTTCAAAAATCGTCACTTTTACTTAATAAAGTACCAAATTTATTCAACCTACGTAATGCAGAATATAGTCAAAATTTATGTGTAGATATAATGTGCATTCTGATTAAGCGTTATATTTATGAAATTCATAGAAAAAAAGTTATTGCGAAAAAACCGTGTTACAGAGGCCCTGAATCTCATAGTAGGTAATGGAATCAACGTAATTGTTAAAGGCATAATAGTAATTATGTATTACAAACACACAGGAAAGATTTTCTCTTGTAGCAAAAATTAATATGTCGTTGATAGGAAGGCCTTTTCTACAATGCATAGCATATTCTTATGGTATACTATTATGGTAAGCAGTATTTGAGGTATTGAAAACATGCATTTAAAATCAATTACTTGTAACATGAGGCTATACTGTATTTTTCATTGACATAAGTATAGACAAACTATTACATCAACCTGTTCCACTTCTTGGTGCATTTTGTATGTCTACTTGCATTAATTAAAACGATCTAGTAAGTTATTTTTCAAATATAAATATTAAAGCTCTATACATTACTTTCTAACCTTTATCTATTCTTCAAGGCAGTGAATTATAGCTTTGCATGTCTCCATTATAACACAACTGATTGACTGAGGGGACACCAAACTACTAAATTACAGGTTTTCATTGCTAGTGGTCAGATAACGCAATGTCACTGATAGCTGCGTATTTGCAGATTCAATCCAGCATCACAGTGTTATTTTTGGAATAATTGGAGCCACCATCTTCAGCCAATCGAGAAATGCTGCACTGTTCATTCGCATATCACTTTTATAATCTTCGACTTACTGACCCCCATCTCCATCAGCAAATTCTCATTGCCATACTCTGTCTCTTCTTGCACCACTCCTTCATCCATCTGATTCTTTGTTTTTTGCAGCATAATATTGCAGTTCCAATTAATGCAACATCAGTGTCCGTTATGCTTTCTGCCTGAAATCCTTCACATGTCGGCCAATATTGCCCAATATAATAGATGTATAGGGGAAACAAATATTGCACAATAAAAATGAGCCAATAATATTGATTGTGTAGGGTACACTTAATGTTAGAAGAAAATAACCTCATTTGCCTAGAATGGCATCTGCTGCCTTTTAGAAACCCCAGGAACCGACCCTTAAATACACAGCTAACCAAGGATTTAAAAAGATGGCATTGGGAGGAGAGTGATTGAAATGGAGGTACAGGGAACGAGAAGGAGAGGGAGACCAAAGCGAAGGTGGGTGGACTGTATCAAGGATGACCTTCGATCAAAGGGATTAACTGGTGATGAGGTGTGGGACAGAGGTAGATGGAGAAATCTGACCAAAAACATAGACCGCACATAGAAATGGGAAAAGATGTAGATAATGAAGAAGAAGAAGTGATGGAGATGGAGGTACAGGGAGCGAGAAGGAGAGGGAGACCAGAGCGAAGGTGGGTGGACTGTATCAAGGATGACCTTCGATCAAAGCGATTAACCGGTGAGGAGATGTGGGACAGAGGTAGATGGAGAAAGCTAACCAGAAACATCAACTCCACATAGAAGTGGGAAAAGATGTAGACAAAGAAGAAGATTGACATCACACCTGACCACTTCGTGGGAAATTGTCTTTGTCAGTCTACTTACTAAACTTTTGAGGAATTCAATCGGGGTGCTAATTACGGTTTTGGTTTTAAAAAAGGATCTAAGATTAGATAATAAGCATTACTAATTTAGGTATACGAGTTATTCTTGATAAACTTATTGTTTGTATTAATTATTGCAGAACACATTGACTTTCGTGATTTTAGTCATTATACTAAACCTAATGTTGTTGCTGCTACTGCCAATAATTATAAGTCTAAAACAATAACAATACAACAAACGCAGCCGTTTCTAATCCACTTCAGGACAAAGACCTCAAACATGTCAATTCATGTCTGGGATTTGGCCAGTTTTCATCACAACGCTGGCCATTGCGAATTGGCGATAGTGGTTGATTTTTGTCTGATCACTCACATCAAACTAATCTAGTTTGGGTGGCCCTTACTAGTACAGCTTTGCTAATCATGACGTTACGAAAACTCTTTCACTATGTTAAGGTATCTCCACTTATAAAGTAATAATTAAGTAAATGTAGAAATAGGTTTTGCAATACCACTTATCAAAAGTAAAGTTGTTTTTCGGCATGGTAAAGGCCAGGTATAGGCTACTAATTGGTTTGGTCCTCTCACCTGTATTTGGATTAAAAAGAAAACCTAATGTCACGCCAAGATTACTTTGAAAAAGTATGAGGAACGTCATATTTATCTGAAACGCCAATAAACAATTGTGTAAATGCACTGGATATGTAGGTCTAACTCACCGATTATCAAATACTGTATATTTTGCACACATACATACATACATACACTTCTATTTATATATATATATATATATATATATATATATATATATATATATATATATATATATATATATATATATATATATATATATATATATATATATATATATATATATATATATATATATATATACAGTATATGCTGTATATACAGTAATACACTTATCAATTGAAAAAATTAATCTCTTCATAAACAATTACTTTCCAAAGAGAATTCCATGCTCAAAGTAAAGGAAACATTTGCATAAGGAGTGTATAAATTGCATCAACATGATGATTTATTCAAGGATATACTATGTAACTAAAATGGCCTTTTGAGTATATGACATCTGCTTTTAAAGAAACAGGCATTTTGTGTGAAGTGCACGTTTACCAAACCCAACACGCTACATTTATTGTGAATGTTCAGAAAATAGATTTTTTTTTTTTACACAAGGAGTATGACGTTATCCCACAAAAACTAGCCCTTAATGATGTGTGTATTTAAATAAAAGTGGTTCTTTACACAATGGATGTTTTACTTTACAAAAACAGAATGCTTGTGTCTTCATTTTAGATGAAAGCCTCTTTACACAAACAATGCAACACTGTAATACCTGGTCATTCAGGCGTGTCTATGTAAATTGCAAGCGCTTAACAAAATGGATGCCACGTCAGAAAACTGACCCTAAAATTGGTGTATTTCAGTTAACAGCTTCTTTACGCAAAAAGGTCTTTTAATCCTTTATTGGCCAAGTAGGCCATACAGCATATTTTTTTTATAATCTTTAATAGTCTAATGAATGCAACCCGTGTGACGTTTATCACGCAATATATTCTTAGCCAAAAGGAACACATTTTGTCAGTATTTGGCCAATTAAAGTGTGCTAGTGTTTACACATGTTGGGAAAAAAGGCAAGGGGAGTCAGTGTCTTTTTAACCCTTTCATGGCCTGCATGTGGCCAAAAATTGCTCCTGATCTCTCCCACCCTACATTGCCATTAATTATGGAAAATGTCTGAAAGCCTAACATAAAATAGCTAAAGGATTGTCTTTCATTGTGATATAATTGAAATTAGTGTTTTATTAGAGGAAATAGGTGAACTCATTCTTTCCCATGGTCAATATCCAGCAAGGGATTTGTGCCCAAATTATAGGAAACCACGCTAGTCGCTGACAAGCTAAGCTGTATGGACTATGAGAAACCACACTAGGTCCAGAAGGGTTGAGCCACACAATCTACAGAAAACACGAGGTCTTCCTTATGGCCCACGTAGTGCACATTCACACCGAACTATTGAAGGTTATTGTGGAAATTTTAGTAAATTGTTAGGGTAGTATATCCCAAGGATATATAGTGTGTTCTAAAGAATTTTTCATTTTGTAAGTGAAGATTATAAGACAAAACTAACAAAATATTCACTTTGTATATTGGTTTTTATTGTGGGCCCACATTGTGCACATTTATAATGAATTATTGATGACTACAGAAGATATATAAGTAAATTGTTATTTTGGTATAGCCTAGCGATACTATATATAATGCTTTCTTGAGCATTTTTACCATGAAAGTGGCGTTTATTGGACAGAATCGACATGGTGCATATTCACACTGAATTATTGAATTATTGATGGATATATGATATTGATGATAATGACTAATGTTTTGGTTTTCTTTCAGCTTCCCAAAATGAGTTTTCACTCCCCTTAGGATGCCAAGCTGAAGTGGGTTGCCACCAATGGGAGTGAGATTAAGCTCCAGGATGACCTTCTTCAAGCCACTGATGAGGATACTCTAGATCCCAGTTTTCTGTTGAATATCAGTGAATAAGAGCTCTAAACCATCCTGCACTGGGTGAATTAAAAGGTCTGATTTCTATAGTTTACCGAGGGCATTTTGAATGATTAACTTCCAAG
>NC_090725.1:241756600-241769100 GCF_036898095.1 Palaemon carinicauda | reverse complement strand
AGACTCAAAAGAGAAACTTGGCCAGTTTGTGACAGAATTTGGCAGGATATCTGATAGAAGGAAGTTGAGAGTTAATGTGGGTAAGAGTAAAGTTATGAGATGTACAAGAAGGGAAGATGGTGTGAGGTTGAATGTCATGTTGAATGGAGAGTTACTTGAGGAGGTGGATCCGTTTAAGTAGTTGGGGTCTGTTGTTGCAGGAAATAGTGGAGTGGAAGCAGATGTATGTCAGAGAGTGAATGAAGGATGCAAAGTGTTGGGGGCAGTGAAGTGATTGGGAAAGAATAGAGAGTTGGGCATGAATGTATAGAGATTTCTGTATGAGAAAGTGATTGTACGGATCAGAGTTGTGGGGAATGAAAGTGACGGAGAGACAGAAATTGAATGTACTTGAGATGAAGTGTCTGAGGAGTATGGCTGGTGTATCTCGAGTAGATAGGGTTAGGAACGAAGTAGTGAGGGTGAGAACGGCTGTAAGAAATGAGTTAGCAGCTAGAGTGGATATTAATGTGTTGAGGTGGTTTGGCCATGTTGAGAGAATGGAAAATGGCTGTCTGCTAAAGAAGGTGATGAATGCAAGAGTTGATGGGAGAAGTATAAGAGAAAGCCCAAGGTTTGGGTGGATGGATGGAGTGAAGAAAGCTGTGGGTGATAGAAGGACAGATGTGAGAGAGGCAAGAGAGCCTGCTAGAAATAAGAATGAATGGCGAGCGATTGTCACGCAGTTCCGGTAGGCCCTGCTGCTTCCTCCTGTTGCCTTGGATGACTGCGGAGGTAGCAGCAGTAGGGGATTCAGCATTATAAAGCTTCATCTGTGGTGGATAACGGGGGAGGGTGGGCTGTGGCCCCCTAGCAGTATCAGCCGAACTGGGTTGAGTCCCTTGTCAGGCTGGGAGGAGCGTAGAGAGGAAAGGTCCCTTTTTTTTCATTTGTTTGATATCTGCTACCCCCCAAAATTGGGGGAAGTGCCTTGGTATATGTATGTATGTAGTTTCTTACAGTTCTTATAAAAAGCTTTTTGTATTTAAAAACCTTTATTTATCATAAATTTTTCTTAAAAGGTTTTTCCATCATCGAGATATATGTTTTCAACCCAAATAAGACATTAAATGAAGCTGACTAATGTTCACCTACAACTCTACATTACTACATCTATTTTGAAATCTCATCAACTCATATTACCTTTCCATTTGTATGACGTTACAAAATCATCTCGCTAATCCTGAATTTATACCTTAAACAGTTCCATTTTTACACCAAGCCTCTTTTCTTGAGTAACAAGCTATTTGTTTTACTCCCCTACATATCATCTTTTAGAACAGTTCTCATCCTTGAACTTTGCATTCTTTATATACATACATGCATATATATATATATATATATATATATATATATATATATATATATATATATAAATCCACGTATATTTACATTTGTGGAGTATGAAAAAGCCTTTTATAGTGTGAACCAGCCAATTTTGTGGAGACTCCTGCGTTATCATGGAGTTCCTCTTATATGTATATAGATTTAATTAAGTCTGTTCATGAGCTAGCAAGTGCAAAGGTAATGCAGTGAAGTCCTATCAAATGAATTTCCAGTGAACAGTGGAGTCCTCCATTGGAATGAGTTGTCACCTATGTTGTTTATCCTCCTCATGGATTTTTTAATGTATAGAACAGTTGGGGATGGTGGACAAGGACTAGATTAGATTGGTAACAGGAAAATAGCTGACCTGGAGTATGCTGATGATGCTGTCCTTATTAATAGAACAGCACAGCATTTGTAACCCTTGCTTACCAAATTGCATTTAGGAATTATGATCTCTAATACAGGGTTTTAAGAATTTGTAAACTGAAAAATTGAAACAAGCTAATCAGACAATGGCTAGGTTGAGTAAAATTTTTAAATTAAATTGCCAGAAATTACATATAAAAATCAATCTGTATAGCAGTTTAGTGAGATCGGTGTTACTATATGGATAGTAAGTTGTGGTATGACAATGAGACAATATCCAATAGATTTCGTAGATTTGAGAACAAAGCCCTCAGAAGAATATTGGGAGTTAAATGGCAGGACAGGATTAGAAATGGATCTATAAGACAGATTACTCAAGTGTATATGTGGATGAGATCATGGTGAGGGATAGATGGAGATGGTTTGGGCCTGCTCTTTGCCCTCCCCACGAGAGATTAGTTCAACAAACTTTTAACTGGGCTTCACAAGACTCTAGAGGAGTTGGAACACCTAGGCCTACATGGCTGAGGACTATGAAGCATGAAGTGGGAGACTATGAATGGAGAAATATTGATTTAAACGGTCAAGATAGAGACGACTGGCAAAATCTGACCGAGGCCCTTTGCGTCAATAGGCGTAGGATATGAGCTAATATATATATATATATATATATATATATATATATATATATATATATATTAGCGTGTATATGTGCGAGATTAGAAATTAACATTGGGAGCCATGGCAACAATAGTAAGTGGTACAAGTTGTACCGCAAGTGTTTCATACACTCTCGTACACTGTAACAGTTTTTGCTTTCTATCTTACTACTCACTCTTTCCTGCAGTGTTAATAAACCAACCTGTATAAATCTGATAGCTCATGTTTAATTTTGTGTGAATTTTTGTGACGTTCTTACTCGGAAGTGCTGGTATTTAATCTCAGTGTCTGCTAAATAGTTTAGTTGCATTCACCGTGCCTCTCAGTTATTTACTAAGTGGCGCCTCGCACATTGGTGTCCATCAGAGTGTCAAGCTCCCTTCCGCCATCCCCCTCACTACTGTGTCTTACTGTTTGATGATGCCGCCCTCCGACAATGATACTACGCTCAACGCCACACACCTGAAACTTTTGCCTTTCACCAATTCAGAGGCATTTGCCTGGTTTTAGCACAACGAAGTCCAGTTTTTCATTAAGGGTGCGACTCGCTCAAGTACCAACGCAGTTTCTTTTTTCGCAGCAATCCCCAAGGACAATTTCCTGGAAATATCAGATTAGCTTTGCCACCAAGGGAAGACCCCAATGGCATACGACTCCCTCAAAACATTCCTTCTGGAGTAGCACTCACCATTGCCAGCTGCCCATGTGGCCAAATATTTTCAGCTCTCTCAACAACCATTGGGGGAACGAAAGGCTCTGCTCACCCTCAGGGGAATGACCAGTATCACTGGCCTACAACGTGCCGCAGCTGGCTCTCCTCGTGAAGTGAATCTACTTTGTGCCTTTTCAGTACGCCGCCAACCCGAACCTGTACATGCTGCCATCCCCGATATTGATATTTTGCTGATGAAGGACCTGATGACCAAAGTCAACGCCCTTATGGGCAGACCCTTCACCACCTTCAAGACCTCCATCAACATCTCCGCTCCTGACGAAGAGGACAACCATTCAACATCAACTAAAGCTGACGTGAATATGATAGGGCACAAACGCCCACTCCTAATGTGATAGTGCAGCGACAAAGCCGCCACGTCCCCTCGCTTATGACCCAACCAATGACCTCTCCAGCCACTTACTGATGCCCATCATCCACAGTTGGGCTACTACTACTCCAGATTCGGGGCTGCTGTGAAGGAATGTACGAATGGTTGTCAGTGGCCAAAAAATTGTCAGTAGCCCATCGCTTGTGGCGGTGGCCTCCCCTTCAGAAACCGTTACTTGCAATTCTCTTCTGCCAAGCCCACTCTCCAGGACAGGACATAGTCTGTCTAAGTATGCCGATGTCCGCCTGGTACCTGCCAACGGATTTGAGTTATCCACGCCCAGTTATGAAACCCTCACATTATCGTTTGGAAGCCCCAAGTATAATTGGAAGTTTCTCGTTGCTGACATCACATTGCCAATCCTTGGGGCATATTTTCTCTCATATTTTCACCTCCTGGTTGATGTCACTCACCGACGATTAGTCAACTCTGATTTGTACTCCTCGAGACCTCTCCAACCCAGGCCCTTCAACCTCATTCTCCCATTCAGTGCACCCACAGATGCTTAAGCCAACCCCCTCACGTCATACATGGAAGTTTTCCATGCAGAACTTGTGTCAAACGCGACAGTTCCCGCTAAATATGATATTCATCCTCATATCAAGAAGACGGGGTACCCCAGTGGTTGCCAGATTCAGGCATCTGGTGACAAGATCATTTAACAGCCACTAAATAAACGCTTCCCGAAATGGAAGAACTGGGCCTTTCACAAAAGGCCTCAAGCCCATGGTTGTCACCCTTACACATCATCCTGAAGAAAGACGGCTTTCTGCGTCTGTGTGGGGATTACAGGAGCCTAAACACGCAGACAGAACTGGATCATTAAAACCCCAAACATCGCTGATGTGACCTCATACTTGCAAAAAGAGAAATTTTTCTCCACGCTCGACCTCCTGAAGGGGTATTACCAGGTGCCCATGAACCCAGAAGACATTCCCTTCTTTGGTACATACACCTTCCATTAATCCTGTTTTGGCCTTCATAATGGGGGGCCACGTTTCAACACCTCATGAATGGCATCTTAGTGGACTTCCCCTTCTGTGTATGTTACATGGCTGACATACTTGTGTTCTCTTCCTCCAAAAAGGAACACCTCCGTCACCTAGGTATTGTGATCAACTGCTTACAATAGAACACCCTTGTAGTCCAATACGATAAGTGTACCTTTGTTGCCAACAAAGTATCGAGTCCACCCCTTCCCTGAGAAGGTAGCAGCCGTTCAGAAATTTCCAGTGTCCTTGACCGTCAAAGCACTGCAAGAATTCTTGGCCATGACCAACTATTACCACTGTTTCATGCCAGCCATCGCCACCACTCTTGCTCCCCTTAAGGGCAAGCCAAAAGACCTGAAGTGGGGTCCCCTTCAAAAAGTGGCCTTCTGCAATGCAAAGAATGCCCTTTCAACTGCTGCTGTTCTTATTATTCCTTCTTTCCACCGATGCCAGTGATGTTGCTATTGGTGCAGTACTCGAACAGGTGGTCAACAGCTTTTCCCGCCCATTGGCCTTTTTCAGTAGAAAACTGTCCAAGGCGGAATCCAGATACTCTACCTTTGACCGCGAATTGCTGGCAGTGCACCTGGCTGTCCATCATTTTTGCTACTTATTGGAGGGTAAGCACTTTGTCATTTGTACGGACTACATACCTCTGGCGCATGCCTTCACTCAACAGTTTGACACCTGGTCCACCCATCAATGCCGACATCTCTGTGCTGTGGCATTAAACAATAGCACCCTTCATCATGTCCCTGGGAAAATGAATCGCATTGCTGATGCCCTGTCAAGAAACACATTGGCTGCCTGGGATTGGATTAAAATGCCTTGGCAGAAGCCCCCCAAAAAAAAGATCCAGAGTGCCAAGCGTGTAGGACATCCTGCACTTCCCTCCATTGAGAAGATGTCCCCTTTGACGACTCCAACGCCACCCTCCCCTGTGACGCCAGTACTGGTTGACCTAGATCGTGCATACCTGCTCCC
The DNA here is from genome assembly GCF_036898095.1 of Palaemon carinicauda. Classification (NCBI taxonomy): domain Eukaryota; kingdom Metazoa; phylum Arthropoda; class Malacostraca; order Decapoda; family Palaemonidae; genus Palaemon; species Palaemon carinicauda. Next base: position 241,763,627 of record NC_090725.1, on the reverse strand, counting down.
ATGCGCCAACAGGTGTCTGATTTCATTCATGGCCTTTCACATCCCTCGCAACGATCTACTGCACAGCTACTGAAGATGAAGTTCAAGATGAAGTTCATTTAGCACAGCATTACTAAGGATGCTAAGGATTAGGTCTGCTCCTGTACTTCATACCAAACTTCAAACGTACATTGATACACAAATTCAGGAGTGGGCACCTTTTCTCAACCTCACCGTTGTTTTCCCCACATTCACGTCGACGTAGTAGGTCCCCTACCCACATCTCAAGGACATCGTTACCTGTTTACTGTCACTGACCACTCCACTTGTTAGCCTGAAGCCATTCCCATGGAAACTGCAATGTCCCCATGATGTGCATCTGCTTTACTCTCAGGATGGATAGCAAGAACCTATTACTTCTGATAGGGGTACCATTCACCTCTCAATTGTGGAAATCATTTGCGAATCTCCCGGAAATCACCCTCCCTCAGACAACCGCCTACAACCCTGCTGCCAACGTAATGGTTGAACGTTTATTCATTGCATCCTCAAAGCAGCTTTGATGTCCATCTGCAAGGACTCCAACTGGTTTACCCAGCTTCCCTGGGTCCTCCTGGGAATAAAGACCACTCCCTACCAAATTTTTTCCCTCTGCAACCTCCTTCGACAATATCTTGCGCCTACTTCACGTTGTGGGGAAATTTACTCCATGCCCTCAGACTTTTAAGCCCCCAGCTAAGCAACACACACAGACAGATCTGCACTTGGCGACGCACATTTTTCTGTGCAACGACACTAGCAAGCCACTACTAACGCCCCCTTGCACGGGACCTTTCATTGTGATCCGTTGTACGCCGAAGATTTTCTTCATAAACAATCATGGCAAAGACGACTAGGCATCCATTGATTGCCTAAAACCTGCATATCTCCTGCTAGATGACCCACCTACAGTACGCCTCTCAAGAGCAGGGAGCCCTATTTCACATGTATATCATTTCTAAGGGGGGAGCCATGGCATAGCTTAACAATTCCTTCCGTTACCAGCTATATCAGATTGTTCGGAGATCTGACATTAGTCTTGTTCAAGTTTCATTTATGGATCAATGATGAAGAATGTTCATAAAAACACCATGAATAAGTTACTCACGCCTTGAGAGGAGAGAGAGAGAGAGAGAGAGAGAGAGAGAGAGAGAGAGAGAGAGAGAGAGAGAGAGAGAGGGAGAGACAGAAAGAGAGAGAGAGAGAAAGATTACAGTAGTTAAGTAATTGGTCACCATATAAATTTATTCCTAGACATTCATGCACATCAAAAGAAATTTTCGCTTGATACTGCAATGGTTCCAATAAAAATGATTGTATTATGCTTCCAAAAAACTCATCGGTATTTTTAAATGCTAGATTGATTTCTAGAGACTTTCATCGGCCTTTAGATATTCATAGATAGGAACATTTTGTAATACATAAGGATATTTTACTGAGAATTATTTCCCAAGTCATTCAGATTCAAGGGGATGTGCCATCTCAGTCTTTAGTTCGCAAGCCACTTGCCCTTTATTTATAAATTTTTTTACCTTCCCTTTTCGGCCAGTAATCGTGGCCGAGAACGGTTAGCATTGGCATTTAAACTGAAATTTTAAATATATACAGTGAATTCTTTCCTATGTTGCTAATGTAATATTTATTACAAGAGCTTTAATTCACTTGATAATTACCGAGGTCCTATGGCAAAATTGGAGATAGTTTTCACCGAGTAGAGATAACGGAATTATTTTGTTGGATTTAAATGCTGCTCTAAATAATAGTAGATTTTGGAACAAAAATAGCTATGATTAGAGAGTCGTTGTCTTTTGAGTGTTTGAATGGATTCGTTAGTAAGAATCCTGATACCAACATTTGTCCGGCTGGAAGCTATATTATTTAGTTACCATAGATCATTCTGTAGTCCTCCACATACCCACAAGTTTTCCAGTTAATATGCTCATTACGAAAGTGACTCTATAGGATAATTTGCCCGTTAGCTTTAAAATCAACCAAGACATTTTCGTTAGCTAGAATAATTATAAAGGATTAAAATCAACCAAGACATTTTCGTTAGCTAGAATAATTATAAAGGAATGTGATAGAAATTGTATAAAAAATCTGAATGAAATAGTGCTTAAAATGCCTTATTTCTAAATCCAGCTAAGGAATATCTCGTCTTGGCTTCACACAAATTTCGAAAGGTTCCAAGTTGGAATGGTCAAGTGAAGGTGTTTCATGCTGCCGCCGGGAAAGATTTTATTTATTTTTTTTTTTTTTCGGGAGGAATAGTTAGGAACTAAGAACAAAAGTTGACGGCCTAAGCCATTTATCTTAAAATACCTAAGATGTTTAACAAATACAGGAATAAAGAATGAATGAAAGGAACACAAATAGGAACTTTATCATGGGGACTTGAGCTATTTGAATCAAGATTATAAGAAGTCAGCTTGATCTCCAAGCTACGTAATTTTCTTAAGATAAAGCTACTGATAATTATATAATCAATAATAACTTACAAGCAGGTTATTAGAGTAGGAAATCATTTTGTGCTCATGCCACCTGAGCTTATATTTTTTTTCGGCAAATTAGAGGAGAATGCATCATGGGAAAATGAGTATTTCGTACTTTCATTACACAATCTCGGAAAATTATGTTCTGAGAACAAGAAACTTTTTTATATGATTTATCAATAACGCAAATTTCTCGAAGGTTTTGCTAGAATGAAATAGTGGTCTCATTTACTGCAATACAACTCATTTTCGAATCAATTAACTAAACTTTGATTGTATTCAAAGTGCTTTGCTGTCATCAGTATTTACTGTATCCATTAATGATTATTTATAACGCAAAGTTAATACTTAACTTTCGTTACTAATCCACCTTCCAACAACAACAACTACTTTATACTGCTGCTACTAGCTACTACAAATGAACTTATAATGAATTAGGTTAGCAGTATTTCCTAGAACATTAACGGTTATCAAATTAGATTGAGGCAGTGTTACGATATTTTAGAAGATGTATCAAGAATTTTCGTTTACTTCTCTCCACAACCGCTAAAATACAAATGACTTCCTAATTTCCTCAAATTCTTCAGTGTCGGACTGCCCGGGGGAGGAGTAATCCCCACCCCCATCCAACCCCGCCACCGACCCTTTCATTAAAGTGTCTACTGGGCTCCTCAAAAGAATAGTAAAAATTATATATATATATATATATATATATATAATATATATATATATATATATATATATATATATATATATATATATATACTGTTTATATATATATATATATATATATATATATATATATATATAAAATGTGTGTGTTTTGTGTATTTGTAGTGAATAGTCGAGAGACAAATGAAACCACAGTATGCAATATGGCAACTCGATTAGTAATATATCCCAACGTTCGCTGAGGTTGAACAAGGCTCCACCCATTTCCTAAGAAGTAGTAAGACCAACTCTTTTTATTTGTTTTGTCGTGGTAACACTAGAGACCTCTGACGAGCGATTCTCCCTGAGTGTCGGCGGACTTTCGAATCTAAGTGTACCACAAGTGTTTCATACACGCTCGTACACTGTAATGGTTTTTGCTTTTTATCTTCCCTGCACTGATGAGAAACCAACCTGTATAACCTGATAGCTCATGTTTAATTTTATTTGAATTTTTGTGATGTTCTTGCTCGTAAGTCTTAGTATTTAAACTCGATGTCTGTTTAACAAAGTTTAGTTGCATTCACCTCGCCTCTCAGTTATCACCCAATTGGTTCCTTGCATAAGGTTGACTAGTTCATTGCTGCAATAGAAAGTGTCAGTGGCTTAAGCTTCCCATATACCACGTCCTTATGTAGAGAAACTCAATGATTTGCGAGTCCCTTTGAAAATACAATCCCAATAAATAACAGATACGTCCTTTCACCTTGAGGCCAATGGTAATCACATACCATAGGTCTCTTATTGTGATAAACCTGGAGACTGCTGCCATAGGGAGTACCAATGGTTTGGGATGCAGATGTATTTCATTGCAGAGGAGCACCTACTTAAGGGTTCGAGATACTCTGCATGTGGGAAAAGAGTATCTGTTAGTTCGAGGATTGTATGGGCAAGACTGACTGTGAATAGTAAATGAATGAAAAAGAAAAAGAATGAAAGAGAATAATTTTGTAAAAAGTTTGAATTTAGCCTTGAACCGGTTTCGGGAAACAAGAAAAGATAGTTGTGGATGAAGTTTTTAATTTCATATGTAGGTAACAAAGAAAGATATGGATTTGTTGAAGTCTATATTGTTTCTGAATCATATAAAAATGGGGTCAGTCTTCTGAAAGTGTTTGGAAAGAAGTTTAACTCTCGTATATATATACTAAGAGAAAGGAAATGTGGAGAAATGTTTTGCTGAATTTTATGTTAGTACTATGTAGATAGAAAAGCAGTTTGATATAAGTAATATTGAGATGTGGACTGGTCGAATGCGGGAATAAAAATTAAAGGGAAGGAAATAATTTGATTATCTGAAGAGCAGCTGCATAACAGAAGAGAAGAAGAGATGCAAGAATTCAAGATGATGGATAAGATAGCGGGTACCTAAGAATATAGAGATAAGAGAAAAAGATAGCAACCACCCTGCAAAAAACCAGAGCGATGGTGAATAGAAACTGGAGAGAGCATAAATGGTTTAACAGGAGACTAATTTAATGTAGTGAGAAATGTGAATGAACCAATGGATTTATTTGGATTTGTTATTCAGGGAGGTTATTTAGCATTAAGGTACAACTGGGGAAAAACATCCAAGTTTAATTAACAAAACGGATCTCGGTATAAAAGACTAGTGGATAGATACTGACACGCGAACGCAGTCCTGGAAATCAAGGAGCGAGTGTTTTGAATATTTTTCAAAACTGAATGATAGAAGAGGTTAGTATAAGGCTTGATATGCTCATGAAAGGGACAAGTTAGGATTTAAAAATGATTATATACAGTATGTGTGCGTGTGTGTGTAATATATATATGTGTATATATATATATATATATATATATATATATATATATATATATATATATGGATGTCCACTCATCATACTGCAATAATGAACTGATTACATTATTTGGAGTTTTTCCTCTTAGCTGTGCATAATTCGAGGTAGATTGCAAGCATCTAATCCTACCAAAAGTTTGTTGTGGCCGTGTGTACCAAGGTTATCAGCCAATCATGGCGGTTGTCCAAGGACTGACCCAACTAACTATTGCTTTTTTTGTATATTGACCGTTGATTTAGCGACTGCGTCGCAAGCAGAGACGCGTTAGCAATTACATTATATGTAACACTGATAATAAACGTACAAAAATATTTTTCCCTCAATTGTGAATAAAACGTAAATACAAGTATACATTAAGTGACAAGACCTCGAATATATTGAAGATAATACTCCTTTAAATAAAATTGTAATCCCTAATTGCTTGTTTGGTAATCCAGTTTTCCTAATATAAGGTCAAACATGAGTATAAAATCCTAATAAACTAGTTGTCCTCCGCCAATACGATAGAGATTGTTCTAATGACTTCAGCAATTGTTAACATCACAGTTCTAAACTTTTTTTTTTTTGAGTCCTACATGGCAGATGCCCTATTTTCCAATGAATTAAACTAGGAAGAACAGTCAAATGCATATTCATTGCTATAATTTATGCCCACCGTACACAAACAGGCCGGTTATAGCAGAATGTACCTGAACAGTTTCCCTTCTCTTAGAAACCGAAAATACAACATATATACTTACAGATACAATATATATACAGTATATATATATATATATATATATATATATATATATATATATATATAGATAGATAGATATATTCATATTATATATATATATATATATCTATATATAGATATATATACATATTATATATATATATATCTATATATATAGATATATATACATATTATATATATATATCTATATATAGATATATATACATATTATATATATATATATATATATATATATATATATATATATATATAATTAAATTTACTTCTCGTCTATCTGCTTAAAAAACATAATTCACTTAACGGTAAACTAGGTCATTATAAAATGGAGTCCAAAAAACATTAAATAGTTAAAAGAACGAAATGACGAATGAAATTCAATGCTCACCCGCATACCAACAAGGGGATTGAGTGAATTCGTGAGTTGGCGGATTTTACCATCTTGTTATCTATATAAACACTAATATATGAAACCTCTGATTTCTTCTGAATCATACAATCTCTTCCGGTTACAGAGAAGAAAGTGCATCATAATATTTGCTACGGAAAACGCATATGACGAAAGATTAAAAAACTCAAGTTCGGTCTCGGGAACAAATCTGGAAACATAAAATATTTTGAGCATTAGTGAGGCCAAGTTTGCCTCTTCAAGAGACGTCCATCAAAATATTCTAAAATGAAAGCTGAAACATATTTTAGAAGCAACAACATAAAATATTTATTTAAAGGACACACGTGATAAGATCTGTATAAATACAAACTCATGGGTATAAGACCCCATTTCAGAAAGCCAATGTCCACACTAATACAGTATTTGCTTTTTTTTTTTTTTTTTTTTTACCTCCGCGGAGATCAACAACAGATTATGTAGCCCATCCCAGTTCTCTAAAAATAGAACACGAAGAATAAAATAAGACTGAGGACAAAACAAACATTTTTATTCATAGAATAATCCAATAAATGCCAAATAGCAGACCACAACGAAGCAGCCGACGCCACTGTCCGTCATAATACTTATCCATCGTCCTCAAAAGATAATAAAATAAGATAGTCCAATCGCAATAAAATTGCCTCTATTTTTAACTAAGTGAATGATGTAGTCTGAATGGCAGACGTGCTCTCCTACGAGACGACTGGCGACCAAGTTATGATCTCAAGAAAAACTTGCACTGGAGGGCAAACCATGCCGTGCAAGGCCAATGGAATTCTTGTTATGGGACAGATTGACGAGGTTTAACCTCAAATTTTCG
>NC_090725.1:241734100-241751600 GCF_036898095.1 Palaemon carinicauda | reverse complement strand
TATGTATGTATGTATGTATATATATATATACTGTATATATATTTATATATATATATGTATATATATACACATACATATACAGTATATAAATACACAGGAAATATACATATACATATATATAAACATACATAATTATAGGCATATATATACAGTATATATATATATAAACACTAGTGTACGCGACCCTTTTAAGATGAAGGCTAAATACTTTTTTAATGGATATGCACACAGCTCTCTCATCAGGGTATGACTACTCCCGTTCCATCCTACCAGAGGGACGGGGGTGAGAACGAGTAGTTCTACGTCTGACAATGCCGCTGAACGTGACAGGATATATATATATATATATATATATATATATATATATATATATGTATATATATATATATATATATATATATATATATATATATATATATATATATATATATATACACACACACACACACACACACACATATATATATATATATATATATATATATATATATATATCCAGACACTTACTCTTTATTATATAGGAGAGATTCAATAGAAAGGAGTGTCGGGATAGAAAGACGTTGTCAGGAAAATGGCCTACCCATTCTAAGGACATGCAGTCCAAAACATGGCGATGCACCACCTCACTGGATAATAATGTTTAATTGCAGGTCATCTAGTTGTGGTGCCAATATCAAACGAAAAAGTCAAGTTAAACATTTACAGTGATTAGTGTTCCACTGATAATTAGAGGATTCGATTGCACATGATTGAACGCAACCAATTCACCTTTGGCCTATCTAGGCGAAGTTCCCTTGTCACATAGGGATGGTCTCATCCCAAGTGAGCAACGTTTCATGCTCAGAAATTCGTTCTGGTATGTTAATCCAAAGTATTATTGTTTTGGTTTATAATTTAGAGAGAGAGAGAGAGAGAGAGAGAGAGAGAGAGAGAGAGAGAGAGAGAGAGAGAGAGAGAGAGAGAGAGAGAGAGAGAGAGAGAGAGAGAGAGAATGGTACAAACTCGCTCATTCTTTTCTTGGTATGATAGTATTTTCTATTCTTAATCAATACATTTTTTTTTTCAAATATTGCTATATATGGTTACATTTAAAAGTATAATTACTTTATGACTACTGCTTTCATGCATGATGTTCTACATTTATAATGGGACTCGGACCTAATTTACCGACATATAATTGTGCGCACATACAGTATATATATATATATATATATATATATATATATATATATATATATATATATATATACACATGTTTGTATGTATATATACACATATACACACACACATATATATATATATATATATATATATACATATACACGTGTATATATATATATATATATATATATATATATATATATATATATACACACAAACCGGTACATATAAATTTATATGTATTTGTGCGACTACATTTCGTTTAAGTGAGCTTCTTATATTACATTATAAAAAAATCCATTCAATTCAAAATTCCAACTATAATTCCCTTCAATTCTCTTAATAAGTAATTTACTATTTAAAAACCCTTGTTTATCTTCTCTTTATTAAGAGCCAATCCTTGAGAGCAGAAAAAAAATCTGTGACCTAGTGACGTCACTGAACACCGTTCGAAAGATTGGCTATTGGATGCCATACCCCAAATAATTCTCCTTCACATATCTGTAGATAATGGAGACGAGTTAATTAGGAAAGGACACTGCAGTGACTCTGAGACATGGCTCCCTGACTAGACGGGTTATACAACTATCAATGAAATGTAAAAACATAAAACGTCAAGAACGTATCCCTGCAGGCGAGGACAAAAAAGCTAAAGAGGAAAGAAAACAGCGATTCATCTCCTCTCGTTATGCGGAATTTAACGACCCATTAAACGCTGCTGCACCTCTTTTGTTTATCCTGGCTGCCCGTGAAGGTTTTGACGTCACGTATTGACCATGGCGGGGAGAGAGAGCCCCTTTCTAAAAGCAGCATTTCTCCTTCGTCGTTTAACAATGAAGGTTGGGTCCAAGCCAAGGAACCTCGAGCCTCTAAGGAATTTTGTTTATATTCCGTGTTGCTGTTCCTTGAAGGAAATAGGATAAACATTAAAAGCACTATGGGTATCACCGCAAATAACGTCGTGGTCATAGTGCCGAAACTGTTTCAAAACTACAAAAACTATAAAAATACTTATTTGCAAAATCAATTAACTAAATTAGATACACATCAATTAAGAAACGGTATTTTAAGGACAATAGTATACTGTTTCGTCCCCAAATGGTGAAACACACAAGTTAACTAGAATTAAAACAAGTATAATTCGCTTTTCTATCTTTTCAGCTGTTGATGGTCCATACTCTCGTATACGAGTAACAAATTAAATATAAAGTACACATGAGAGATTGATAATTATATCTAATTTTCTGTAACATTCAGTCAGGTCAAAATAATATTTACATGATAATGATATAAGCTTAATTAACAACTATTAAACATTATAAAGAGCAATCTGGAAGGAAGCTACCAAATAATTAACTTTGTAAAAATTTACGGTATTGTAAAAAGTAACAACTGCTCTTAATTAACTTCTTAAGTTAATTAATTTAATCAAGAACCTTCACTTCACTTCGGTAAGTGAAGGCATTTACTATTAAAAACGTAAATATATACTCATTCTTCATTGTCAACATAATGTAAAATCAAACACTATCTCTCTCTCTCTCTCTCTCTCTCTCTCTCTCTCTCTCTCTCTCTCTCTCTCGCTCTCTCTCTCTGCAGAAGCGCACACACGCGCACACACACAAGCACAAACACACACACACACACACACACACATATATATATATATATATATATATATATATATATATATATAGTGTGTGTGTTTCTATTTGCATGTACATGTGTGTCCAGTTTATATATATATATATATATATATATATATATATATATATATATATATACATATATATATATATATACATATATATATATATATATATATATATATATATATAGAGAGAGAGAGAGAGAGAGAGAGAGAGAGAGAGAGAGAGAGAGAGAGAGAGAGAGACACACCGTTTATACCCAATAAACAATTACCCCATATGAAAGGTATTCTACGGAGTTCTCCTCTCCTTGCTGAGTTACTTGACCTTAATGGGCCTCTTCTTGTTATAATAACAACAAAATGTCACTATCAAGACAAGTGTACAACACTCACTTCACTACTAATCCCTCCCTGTCATGATCGTACTCGTTCATTTTCATCCCCTCTATTCTATTCCAGTTCTAACTGGTGGTCTTCTCTTGGCTTACATGTTTTTCATGAAACCTGATTTCAGAAAAAATGTAATAATCTTTTCGCCTATACTAACCTCCATTCACCACATATGTTTTAAAAACATTTCTTCTCAATAGCTTCCCACCTTTCTTACTTTTTCTCATTCCAAAATAGACATTGTACTTCCAGAAACTTTATCCGAGAGCCTGCTACCTCCCTTAATTAAATAATGTTGTGATTTACTCCTCTTATACTACAACAACTAGTTTCACTTACTTTTAAGTGCTATCCCTTCATCAAATAACGACACCCTCTTCTAAACTCATTTTCATTATTCCTTTTCTATAAAGATTTAAAAACATTTTCCTTATCTTAGTACCAAACACATATTCATTTTCTTTTTCAACACGCTGTTTCCTTTAACAAGGGATGGATCTAAATAGAAGACAAGACAACGAGCACCCTCACATCTACACTTCAACTCCTGAATTTGGAATGAATCCCCTGTACAGAACCCTTTCACAACATCAGCCACTTCAGATGCTTACAAAAGGGGTTCATTAACAGGGCGTCAGTCAACCTTTTTATCAACCCATCTGTTTACCTCTAGAGTTCCCACTCTTTCCATACTACTTAGATCATATGCGGTACGTAGACTATTCTTCTCTCTACATCTTCCACCTGATTTCATTCAATTGTATTCAATATTCACACTTCTCCTACGGATGGAAGATTGTTCAATTCCCATTTAAAGGGTTCAAAGGCCACTCATGAATGGTAGAGGCAAGGGGCAGTGACATTGCCTTAGCAAGCAAAAAGTTGCTCTAAAGACTGGCCATGAATATATATATATATATATATATATATATATATATATAATATATATATATATATATATATATATATGTATGTATGTATGTATGTATATATAAATATATATATATATATATATATATATGTATATATATATATTATTATTATTATTACTAGCCAAGCTACAACCCTAGTTGGAAAAGCAAGATGCTATAAGCCCAAGGGCTCCAATAGGGAAAAATAGCCAAGTGAGGAAAGGAAATAAATAAATGATGAGAACAAATTAACAAAAAATCATTCTAAAAACAGTAACAACGCCAAAACAGATATGTCCTCTATAAACTACTAACAACGTCAATAACAGATATGTCATATATAAACTATAAAAAGATTCATGTCAGCCTGGTCAACATAAAAACATTTGCTCCAACTTTGAACTTTTGAAGTTCTCCTGATTCAACGACCCGATTAGGAAGATCATTCCACAACTTGGTAACAGCTGGAATAAAACTTCTAGAATACTGTGTAGTATTAAGCCTTCATGATTAACACGGTCAATGGCAGCACTAAAATCAAAGCCAATCATAAGAACTTCCTGACCACAATCAAGGGATTTCTGTACAGTATTGGAGATTGTAAGAAGGGCATCACATGCTCCAAGGCCTTTACGAAAACCAAATTGCAAACTAGGGAATAGATGATTACCTTCAGCAAACCTATTAAGACGTTTTCCCAGAAGACGCTCAAAAACTTTAGATAATAAGGGAGTTATGGAAATTGGGCGTAATCAGTTGGACTTGAGCTACCACAAACATATTTACATATAGGAGTAACATTACCAATTCTCCAAGAAGTGCTAAAAGCTCCTCTTCTTGCTAACTTGCGCAAAATAACAGATAACTTTGGAGCTAAGAAATCTGTTGTCTTTATAAAAAAACAATGGAAAAATACCATTTGGATCTACACCTCCTTAAGCATTAAGGTCCATCAACAGAGCTTTAATTTCACGAGATCGAAAAGCTAAACTAGTTAGTTTAGCCTCAGGAAAACATGAATGAGGAAGTTCAAGTTTTTCATTACTCTGTTTACTGGCGAAAACATCAGCCAAAAGGGTTGCCTTTTCCATTGGACAGTGAGTGACTGAACCATCTGGTTTAAGTAAAGGAGGAACTGTTGCATCTACACCAAAGAGTGCAGATTTAAGGGTAGACCACCATTTATGTTCCTGAGTTGTACCAGAAAGGGTTTCTTTTATGATTAAATTGTACTCCTTTTCAGTTGAGGCATAAACTCTCTGAGCAAAAGCTCGAAGCTGAGTATAGTTATTCCAGGTCAAATGTGATCTGTTACCCTTACAAAGATGATAGGCCTCCTGCTTCTTCAAATAAGCACGTCTACAATCATCATTGAACCACGGTTTGTCCTTCACTCGGTACTTTAGCACACGAGAAGGGATACGCCTATCAATTATGTTGACTATGTTCTCATTCAAAGGGACAATTCAAGCACAAAAGATCATGCAAAATCCCATTCCAGTCTGCTTGAGATTTCATATAAATTTTACAAGAGTATGATATATCAGGGACAGGATGCTCAGTCTTCATTACTAATGAAATCAAGGCATGATCAGATGTCCCGGCTGGAGAACCAACCTTACGAGTTATGACGCCAGGGGAGTCAGTGTATACGAGGTCCAAGCAATTACCAGACCTGTGGGTAGCTTCATTTATGATTTGCTCACAGCCTGATTCAGAGGCCAAGTCTAAAGCTCTTAAGCCATGGCGATCGGTAGGAGAGATAGAACTTAACTACTCCCTATGGTGAGCATTAAAATCACCAACAAAGACAAAAGAAGCCTTTCTATCATCTTCTTGTATTTTAGCCATAATGGTAAGAAGACAATCGAAGATAGAATCATCCATGCCTGGATTCCGATATATCGAACACAAATAAAAGTTGTTATGCCTGCCACAAACGTTTATTACCTGAATCTCATGTCATTCGCATTGATAACAGGACTTATGAGAAGCAGGGTACTCAGTCCTAATATACACAGCCATTCCCCTGGCCCTAGGGATGGCATCACGTTTCAACATTATTGACTTCTTAAAACCAGTTATAAGGAGCTCAGATGAGTGCCTCATATTAGAAACCAGAGTTTCTGAGCACAAAAGAATATCATACTGTCTGGACGCAACTGTAAGGTCTTGAATATTTGCATGAAGACCACGAATATTGCAATACAGAAGACGACATTGACGAAATCTAGGACGTACTGGTCCCGGATTTCGCTCAATGCCTCCAGACAGCATAAGAATTAATAGAAATAAAAAAGAGACATCATACTTAAAAACTAGATTAACAAGAATTATAACAAAAACCATATGTATATATTATATATATATATATATATATATATATAAATATGTAAATATATATCTATATAAATATATGTAAATATGTATACATATATACAAATATATATAAATACTTATATAAATATATATAAATATGTATATATAAATATATATATATATATATATATATATATATATATATATATATATATGATCAGCGCCCAAGCCCCCTCTCCATTCAGGCTAGGACCAGAGAGGGCCAAGTAATGGCTGCTGATGACTCAGCAGGTAGACCTACAGGCCTCCCCAAACCCCCCATCCTTAGCTTACAAGGATGGTGAGATTGCAGCGACCAAAGGTACTAATGAGTTTGAGCGGGACTTTAACCCCAGTATGGCGATCACTAGGCAAGGACTTAACCAGCAGGCGACCATCATCGACTCTTTCTTCAGAAATTTCCAAAACTTTTTCATACAACACAATAAATGAAGGATATCCTTGTAAGCATAAGGTAGAAGTACAAGGTAATTCTCTGAAGCAAAAGGTAGAAGTATAAGCAAATCTTTCTTTCCATATTCATAATGATTACCTTTTACTTGCGAGGATATCCTCCAAGCAAAAGTAAAAGGTTGACTCGTGTTTCAGGAGCGCTTAGTTACATGTTGGAACTTGTAAGATTTCATATGAGCTGTCAGGATAAGAAAGAGTTTAGTATTTATAATACTTATTTAATGCCCTGTTTTTACTTGCATTTAATTAAGTTTACGCATCAGAAAGAACACAGACGCCACCGCGCCTTCCTCAAAGCCTCGCTGGCGACATCTATCCCACACCCCTTGCATTAGAAGTTCTTTGACCTCTTTTTAGCTACCCCACCCCTTGCATTAGAAGTTCTTTGACCTCTTTTTAGCTCCCACACCCCTAGCATTAGAAGTTCTTTGACCTCTTTTTAGCTCCCACACCCCTTGCATTAGAAGTTCTTTGACCTCTTTTTAGCTCCCCACCCCTTGCATTAGAAGTTCTTTGACCTCTTTTTAGCTCGCACACCCCTTGCATTAGAAGTTCTTTGACCTCTTTTTAGCTCCCCACCCCTTGCATTAGAAGTTCTTTGACCTCTTTTTAGCTCCCACACCCCTTGCATTAGAAGTTCTTTGACCTCTTTTTAGCTTCCCCACCCCTTGCATTAGAAGTTCTTTGACCTCTTTTTAGCTCCCACACCCCTTGCATTAGAAGTTCTTTGACCTCTTTTTAGCTCCCCACCCCTTGCATTAGAAGTTCTTTGACCTCTTTTTAGCTCCCACACCCCTTGCATTAGAAGTTCTTTGACCTCTTTTTAGCTTCCCCACCCCTTGCATTAGAAGTTCTTTGACCTCTTTTTAGCTTCCCCACCCCTTGCATTAGAAGTTCTTTGACCTCTTTTTAGCTACCACACCCCTTGCATTAGAAGTTCTTTGACCTCTTTTTAGCTCCCACACCCCTTGCATTAGAAGTTCTTTGACCTCTTTTTAGCTCCCCACCCCTTGCATTAGAAGTTCTTTGACCTCTTTTTAGCTCCCACACCCCTTGCATTAGAAGTTCTTTGACCTCTTTTTAGCTTCCCCACCCCTTGCATTAGAAGTTCTTTGACCTCTTTTTAGCTCCAACACCCCTTGCATTAGAAGTTCTGTGACCTCTTTTTAGCTCCCACACCCCTTGCATTAGAAGTTTTTTGACCTCTTTTTAGCTCCCACACCCCTTGCATTAGAAGTTCTTTGACCTCTTTTTAGCTTCCCCACCCCTTGCATTAGAAGTTCTTTGACCTCTTTTTAGCTCCCCCACCCCTTGCATTAGAAGTTCTTTGACCCCTTTTTAGCTCCCACACCCCTTGCATTAGAAGTTCTTTGACCTCTTTTTAGCTCCCACACCTCTTGCATTAGAAGTTCTTTGACCTCCTTTTAGCTCCCACACCCATTGCATTAGAAGTTCTTTGACCTCTTTTTAGTTCCCACACCCCTTGCATTAGAAGTTCTTTGACCTCCTTTTAGCTCCCACACCCATTGCATTAGAAGTTCTTTGACCTCTTTTTAGCACTCCCACCCCTTGCATTAGAAGCTCTTTGACCTCTTTTTAGCTCCAACACCCCTTGCATTAGAAGTTCTTTGACCTCTTTTTAGCTCCCACACCCCTTGCATTAAAAGTTCTTTGACCTCTTTTTAGCTTCCCCACCCCTTGCATTAGAAGTTCTTTGACCTCTTTTTAGCTCCCACACCCCTTGCATTAGAAGATCTTTGACCTCTTTTTAGCTCCCACACCCCTTGCATTAGAAGTTCTTTGACCTCTTTTTAGCTCCCACACCTCTAGCATTAGAAGTTCTTTGACCTCTTTTTAGCTCCCACACCTCTAGCATTCGAAGTTCTTTGACATCTTTTTAGCTCCCACACCTCTAGCATTAGAAGTTCTTTGTCATCTTTTTAGCTCCCACACCTCTAGCATTAGAAGTTCTTTGACCTCTTTTTAGCGCCCACACCTCTAGCATTAGAAGTTCTTTGACCTCTTTTTACCTCCCCCACCTCTAGCATTAGAAGTTCTTTGACCTCTTTTTAGCTCCCACACCTCTAGCATTAGAAGTTCTTTGACCTCTTTTTAGCTCCCACACCTCTAGCATTAGAAGTTCTTTAACCTCTTTTTAGCTCCCACACCTCTAGTATTAGAAGTTCTTTGACCTCTTTTTAGCTCCCACACCTTTAGCATTAGAAGTTCTTTGACTTCTTTTTAGCTCCCACACCTCTAGCATTAGAAGTTCTTTGACCTCTTTTCAGCTCCCTTACCTCAAGCATTAAAAGTTCTTTGACCTCTCTTTATAGCTCCCACACCTCTAACATTAGAAGTTTTTTGACCTCTCTCTTTAGCTCCCACACTTCTAGCATTAGAAGTTCTTTGACATATATTTCTAGGTTCTATACTTTTAGCATTAGAGGGTCTTCCATCTATATTTTGAGGTGCCTTACTTCTAGCATTAGAGGCGCTCTATTTTTAGGTGTCTTACCTCTGGCATTAGAGGCTCCTCTTCGCTGTTCTCTCCTGTCTTCGAGTTTTCAAGAGTTTCTTTCATTAGATTATCTGTTTCTTTCGAGATTTCATTGTCTCTTTTCCTTAGTTCGTCAGTGGCCTTCTAGATTTCTAAAGAGATTTCAGTGCCGCGAGTCCTCACTTCGTCAGATTCCTCAGGGAAATCGAAGGCATTTATTCTTTACCTCTCTGGGCAATGAGTAAAGAGATGAATACTATCGATTTCTCCGCATACACTATCATGCCAAAGTAAATGACGAGCAACATGATATATTTACTAATGTCGTCTGGATATGTCCTTACTTCAATGGCAAATTTTGGGACAATCCTGTTGAAGAACTACACGTCACTCACTGTTCAGTTGAACCATTCTGCCTCCATCCTCATTCCCTGCAATCCGTTTTTGCACAGATACAAAGCCTCGTACTTTTTCCAAGAGTCTCCTTTAATAAGACATCGTCGCAAAAGCCCAAGCAAAGGATCCTCCAAGGCGCATACATTATGATCTTCAAAGCCCAGCTGCCAACGGAAGATCCCGTGTCTTTCTATAGGTTGGGCGATATAAAACGAACGATCGGCAACTTCGGCAGCAACTAAAACCATCTGTAGTTGATGGTGTTCCGAAGACGTAACACATAATTCTTACCGGCAGCTTCCTATTCCGCCAAAACGCGATCTCTGTGAGTTAAGTGAAATCCTTCTCCCAGTCATCAACTCATTTCCTCTTACTCCTATTGACGCGCAATTCCTTGGTTAGATTTCGCCAGCTACATACAGATCATGTGAGGTGTTGCAGGTTACGTTTGAAAAAATGAAGATCAGGTCTTCAGAAGTCATTTGAAGCTCGGGGAGGAGTTGTTCAGGACTGCTCCTGGAAATTTCAGTTCTGGAGTCATTCAGAAATCCATGTTAAGTATACGGCTATGTCCTTTGAAGACTTTTGGAAATTCGGGAAAGTTTTCTTCCGAAACCGTTCCGAGATTCCGTTCTGGAGGCATTCAGAATTCCATGCTAAGTCTATGGCTATTTCTTCTGAAGCCATTTGGAAATCAGGGAAAGTTTTCTTCCGATACCATTCTGAGATTCCGTTCTGGAGGCATTCAGAATTCCAGGCTAAGTCTATGGCTATTTCTTCTGAAGCCATTTGGAAATCCGAGAAGATTATCTTCCGAATTCTTTTAGGACTTGCGAAAAATTCCATTCTTGTTTTATAACAACAACAACAACAATAATAATAATGATAATGAAATAATAATAATAATAATAATAATAATAATAATAATAATAATAATAAACTACGTGATTTGATTTATGGATTTGAGTTGAAAAGATTTGAAGACGCTAAACGCTCAACTTTGCAGTTTGAAGGAAACTTCAAGATACCCGGACGAAGGGCGAAGGCGAAGGGTAATTGAGGTTTAAAGCAAACCGAATTGAAGTAGTTGATTTCAGCTAAATTATTTCAGGTTTGGGATTTAGAACAATCTATTTCTGGTACGAATCGATATATATATATATATATATATATATATATATATATATATATATATATATATATATACATATATATAGTTTATATATGTGTATATACATGCATGTATATAAGCTTTTGCAGTATATGAATATTCTGTGTATATATGTATATTTATATGATGTATATATATATACATATATATACACAGACATATATATACATACATATACATATATATAATATATATGTACATATACATATATATATATAAATATATATATATACATATACATTATATATATATATATATATATATATATATATATATATATATATATATATAAACTACATTTATATATTATATGAATACAGTATATTTGCATGTACTGTACACACACACACACACACACACACTATATATATATATATATATATATATATATATATATATATATATATATATACATACATACATACATACATACATACATACATACATACTGTTTGTACATACATACATCCCTAAATACAGCAGCCTTCATATTCTCCCAACTGTTTATACATGCAAAAGGAAATGTAAAATGCATATCACCAAGTTATCCATTAACCTTGATATTTCATCGAGATTCCAGGTGTGGACAAGATATCTGTCCGCAAGCCATTGTACATTTTGTTCTTCAAAACGGAATAACATCTTGAAATCACGATCAAGTGTAGGTAAACGGGGCATGTATTGTTTAACATGCCTCACATCCACAAAATCTGCCATCGTGCTGAGAATCGGACAGAACAACCTTCCTCTTCGAACTGCAGTCCGCTACTGACCAGACTCAGCTTTTTCGAAGCATATGCTCTTTATATGAAGTAAATGGTCTTCTTTATGTATAACCATTTACTTTTATGTGATTATAAGAATATGCTTTTGCTCTAAAAGTAGAAGCTTTTGCTTGAAATGTTTATGAATACAAGTAGAAGGATTTCCTTCATATTTTGCAAGTATAAGCATATCCTTTTCTTTATGAATACCGCCCAATACCTCCATTTACTTTCCATACCCCCTAAATCCAACAATGTTTAAGCCTGATTCTGTGACTATGTTCCGGAATTTGATAGTGTTGCTTCTCACTCCACTAAATTTGGGTCCTCTCTCAGATTGGGCAGCTTTCATCATCAACAGCTTAACGGAATCAATATACATGCTAATACACCACGTGGAAAGTATAGCAACACGCATGGACACCTATAATAGTCATATCGGAGATAGGATAACCTTTTTTATTATTCATTTCCAAAGGCCAATTTCTGATATTTATACTTTTTTTTTTTATTCCATTTCTAGATTTTCATAATTATAAAGCAAGAAAAACCATTTCCCTTTTCCTATTGCTGGAGTTTCTACATATTACTGGGTTTATTTCAACAAATTAGGAGTAATTCACTGACCAATCTAATTACATACTACACAGTAATATATTTGTATAGCAATTTCACTAAAGTAAACTTGCAACAATGTTATTCAAGTTAAGTTACACATTAAGCATACATATCATCCCTTTTTTCTTTAAATCAACATCTTCACATTAGATGAAGTTATAGCCTTTCTTGAAAAAAAAAAAAAAACATTTATAGCAAAAGAGTTACAGCATTATATCGTTACATAATCTCACAAGAATCTCACCAAGTTATTTAAAGTTAGAATTCATCCATCTTACTTACGTGGTAAGGAAACATCATCTATTAAAAAATTAACCAAAATCCACAAATTTGGCTAAAATTGAACTGAACCGATATTGGCATACAATAGTATATAAAAGGGATGTCCAAATACCTGCAAGGTTAACAAAAGACATACATTTTATGATGTGACCAGATTAAAATAATCTATTATTGTTATGAGACTATATAAAAATCATCTAATATAAAATAAACGATAATATGCGAAAAAATATATTTGTCCATTGCACGTAAGAGGCCATAATACTGTACCAACCGTGTGTC
Organism: Palaemon carinicauda; assembly: GCF_036898095.1. Classification (NCBI taxonomy): domain Eukaryota; kingdom Metazoa; phylum Arthropoda; class Malacostraca; order Decapoda; family Palaemonidae; genus Palaemon; species Palaemon carinicauda. The sequence goes on along the minus strand of NC_090725.1, from coordinate 241,738,645 downwards.
ACACGATCGTACATAGTTCATTTTGTGTATATATTATGCTTGTATCTTCGCTCTTCCCTCGCACTAAAAAGAACCTGAATAAACATGCCTGTTTTTCTCACAGTTAACGGTGTCGGTTTTGCATTGGGCTTTTGTATATAAAGGAGAGTGTTCTATAATAAACTCACTCAGCTGCTTTCATCCTGTCTTTGAGTCACAACCTTCTCTCAGCCTGTCACATTGGTGACCCCGAAAGTCGGCTCGCTCCTCCCGCCTTCCACGCCCCATCGCCCCTCCGTCGTTGGTACTATGGAGGACTCTACGGAAGTTAATGCTGCGGCTCCCCCATTGAAACTTTCGTCATTCGCCAGCGGAAAGGCATTTGCTTGGTTTCAGCGCGCAGAAGTCCAGTTTCGCATCAAGGGCATGACTCGCTCAACCACCAAAGCATATCCGACTGGCTTTGTGCACAAGGAGACACCCCAATAGCGTATGACGCCCTCAAAACATACCTTCTGCACCAGTAGTAGCCGTCGCCAGCCACCCGTATAGCAAAGCTTTTTCAGCTCTCGCAACAACCGTTGGGGGACCAAAGAGCTTCGCTCGCCCTCAGGGGAAGGACCAGTATCGCTCGCCTGCAACCTGCCGCAGACGGTTCTCGTCATGAGGTGAACCTACTTCGTGCCCTTTGGATACGCCGTTTAGCCGGACCTATATGTGCTGCCATACCTGATGTCGATAGTTTACCCATAAAAGACTTTATGACCAAAGCCAACGCCCTTATGGACAGCTACTTCAAGACCTCCATCAACGCCTCCACCCCTGACGAAGAGGACCCCTATTCAACGTCAACCGAAGCTGACGTGCATGCCGTCAGACATACAGTACACGCCTACCCCACAACGTGCCGAAGCGGCAACAAAGCCACACACCACTCGCTCGTGCCCCAACCAATGACTTCTACAGCCATTTACTACCTCCCATCTGCCGCAGTTTTACTACTACCACTTCAGATTCGGGGCAACCGCGAATAAAAGTGCCAAGGATTGGCAGTGGCCAAAAAACGTGTAAGTAGGCCATCCCTCTTGGCGATGGCCTCCAGTGTTTCTAATCTTTTCTTTTTACATGATGCAGGAACAGGCGTGCGATTTTTTTGTAGACACGGGTGCTTGTCGTTCTCTTTTGCCAAGGGAACTCTTCAGGACACGACATAGTCTGTCTACGTCTGCTGACGTCCGCTTGGTAGCTGCCAACGGATCTGCGATACCCACCTACGGTTACGAGAACCTCACATTATCGTTCGGAAACGGTAAATTTGATTGGAAGTTTCTCGTTGTTGACGTCACATTGCCAATCCTCGGTGCGGATTTCCTCTCTCATTTCCACCTTCTGGTCGATGTCACCCACCGACGATTGGTCAACGCAGACTCGTACTTGTCGACACTTCCTCAACCAGCCCCCTCAAACCTCGCTCTCCACATCAGTGCACCCACGGATGCCTACGCCCACCTCCTCACGTTGTACCCGGATGTTTTCTGTCCAGAACTTCGCCAAACGCGCACGGCTCCTGCCAAGCACGGTATTTATCACCATATCAAGACGACGGGACCCCTAGTCTTTGCAAAATTCAGACGTCTGGCACCGGAACGATTGGCAGCCACCAAACAGACGTTTGCTGAAATGGAGGAAATGGGCCTTTGCCAAAAGGCCTCCAGCCCATGGTCGTCACCCTTACACATCGTTCTAAAGAAAGACGGCTCCCTCCGTCTGTGCAGGGATTACAGGCGCCTGAACATGCAAACAGAACCGGATCACTACCCCCTCCCAAACATTGCCGACGTGACCTCCTACCTCCAAAAAGCAAAGGTTTTCTCTACGCTCGACCTCCTGAAGGGGTATTATCAGGTGCCAATGAACCCAGAAGACATCGCCAATACCGCCATCACCACTCCGATTGGTACATACACCTTCAATTACTCCTGTTTTGGCCTTCGTAATGCTGGGGCCATGTTCCGTCTCATGGATGGCATCTTAGGGGACCTCCCTTTCTGTGTATGTTATGTGGACGACCTACTTATGTTCTCCTCCTCAAAAGAGAAAAACCTCCGTCACCTGCGCATCGTGCTCAACCGCCTGCAACAAAACGGCCTTGTAGTCCGGTACGACAAGTGTACCTTTGGCGCCAACGAAGTGTCGTTCTTAGGGCACCGCATCACTACTGAAGGAGTCCATCCCCTCCCCGAGAAGGTAGCAGCCGTTCAGGACTTCTCCACGCACTCGACCGTCAAAGCTCTGCAGGAATTCTTGGGCATGATCAACTATTATTACCGTTTTCTGCCAGCTACTGCCACCACTCTTGTTCCCCTATACGCCTCCCTCAAGGGCAAGCCAAAGGACCTGAAGTGGGGTCCCCTTCAAGAAGCGGCCTTCTGCAATGCAAAGAAGGCCCTATCAACCGCTGCTGCTCTCACTTTTCTTACCCCACATGCCCCTCTCCTTCTCTCCACTGATGCCAGCGACGTCGCTATTGGTGCAGTACTCGAGCAGGTGGTCAACGGCTCGCCCCGCCCATTGGCCTTCTTCAGCAGAAAACTGTCCAAGGCAGAATCGGGTTATTCTACCTTCGATCGCGAATTGCTGGCGGTGCACTTGGCTGTCCGTCACTTTCGCCATTTCTTAGAAGGTACGCTCTTCGTCATTCGCACAGACCACATGCCTTTGGTGTTTCGCCTTCACTAGAGTGTCTGACGCCTGGTCCGCCTGTCAACGCCGACATCTCTCCGCCGTGGCTGAATACAATTGCACCCTTCAATACGTCCCTGGGAAAATGAATCCCGTTGCCGATGCCCTGTCAAGAAACACGTTGGCTGCCGTTCAACTGGGATTGGATTACAACGCCTTGGCTGAAGCCCAATGACAGGATCCAGAGTATCAAGCGTGTAGGACATCCTGCACGTCCCTCCATTGGGAAAACTTCCCCCTCGAAGACTCCAACACCACCACCCTCTGTGACGTCAGTACTGGTAGATCGCGACCTTGGACTCCTGCTCCCATGCGCCGGCAGGTGTTTGATTTCATTCACAGCCTTTCACATCCCTCGTGCCATTCTACTGCACAGCTGCTGAAGACGTAATTCATTTGGCACGGCATTTCTAAGGATGCTAAGGATTGGATCCGCGCCTGTACTTCTTGCCAAATTCCAAAGTACATTGACACACGTATTCGGGAGTGGGCACCTTTCCTCAACCTCAGCGTCATTTCGCACACATTCACGTCGACGTTGTAGGCCCCTTACCCACATCAAAAGGACATCGTTACCTGTTTACCGTCATCGACCGCTCCATTCGTTGGCCTGAAGCCACTCCCATGGAAACTGCAACGTCTGCCTCATGTACTTCTGCCTCACTCTCAGGATGGATTGCAAGATTTGGTATCCCTGAGCATATTAATTCTGACAGGGGTACCACTTTCACCTCTCAATTGTGGACATCATTAGCGAATCTCCTGGGCATCACCCTACATCAGACAACGGTCTACAACCCCGCTGTCAATGGAATGGTTGAAAGTTTTCATCGCACCCTCAAAGCAGCTTTGATGTCCCACTGCAAGGATTCCAACTGGTTTACTCAGCTTCCCTGGGTCCTCCTGGGACTAACAACCACTCCTAAAGATGCCCTCGACGTCTTGGCAGCTGAAATGGTGTATGGCGACCTGTTGGTCGTCCCTGCCGAATATTTCCTTCTACAACCTCCTCCGATGATCTCCAGCGCATACGTCACGTCGTGGGAAAATTTACTCCATGCAGCCAGACTTACAAGCCCCCAGCAAAGCATCACATACCGACAGACTTGCACTCTGCAACGCACGTCTTCCTGCGCAACGACACTAGCAAGCCACCGCTAACGCCCCCTTACACCGAGCCCTTTCCTTCTGATCCAACGCAGTCCGAAAGCATTCCTACTACAAATTCGTGGCAAAGAAGACTGGGTTTCCATTGATCGTCTAAAACCTGCTTATCTCCTGACAGATGACTCGCCTACAGTTCGCCTCTCTAGATCAGGACGCCCTATTTAACATGTACAGTATGTCATTTTCAGGGGGGGAAGCCATGTACCAACCGTGTGTCACACGATCGTACATACTTCATTTTGTGTGCATATTATGCTTGTACCTTCGCTCTTCCCTCGCAATAAAAAGAACCTGAATAAACATGCCAGTTTTTCTCACAGTTAACAGTGTCGGTTTTGAACATGAAATTTCCTGTTGCATTGAGCTTTTGTATATAAAAGAGAGTGTTCTATACTAAACTCACTCAGTTGCTTTCATCCTGTCTTTGAGTCATAACCTTCTCTCGGCCTGTCACAATACTTTGTCAAGTTGTTTTGTGCTCGGATATCCTTCAAAAGGGTATTACTCCTAATTAAATTTACAGTAAATTCAAGGAACGAAGCTTGGGACGAAGACAGCAATAATTCAGTTACATTTAGAGATTACATTTATGACCTTTTTCGCCTAGCCAATAGGAACCACCACTGAATATATTTTTTTACAGAGAAAAGATTACTT
>NC_090725.1:241721600-241729100 GCF_036898095.1 Palaemon carinicauda | reverse complement strand
TAATTTTGAAAGCGCTCCTAAATAAAAAAAAAAAAAAAAGGCTCAGAGGTGTTCTTAATAATTGGATTAATATAAATAGGGAAGTTACAATCCAATAGCGAAGAAAGAGAGTTTTTGTTAACATTATCACAAAGGCATCAGATTCTGTTAACGCCTCGTTTTCTGAGACACGACCGAACCATATCTAAGAAGATATTCTTTCATATCATTTCTCTATTTACAATGAATAAAAAAGGAATTACACCATTTACTTCATAATAACGCAGCAAAAAGCCAATAACGATGATGTAAGGCAATCTTGCAAGCGAAGGCCATCCCCAATATAGAAGCTATAAAGAATCATGAAACGCGACCCCATTGGAGATGGTGTCACCATAAATTTCTCTTAAGGGCCTTCAGAAAGAGGGATTGGTCCGATCATAAAAAAAAAAAAGATGCCGAGGTGTGACGAGGAAAATGATGAGTTGGCGAAGAGGGGGATGTAAAAATCACAAATTTTGGCGAGGTAACAAGACTGAGTGGAGTGGAAAACTGCCTATGAAACAGGATATAAATGGATAATGAAAATTGATATATGGACTCAAGTGGAAAATTTAAATAAATACACTAACTTGGTCTGGTGGAAACAAGTAGCCTTATTTAAGATATGACAGGCAATCGTTTTAAGGAAGGTGATACTAGAAATCTGGAAACGTAAAATAGGGAAAAGGGTTCTAAAAATAAAAAGAGGTGCTTAATAATTCCGTAAACCACAGTCAAAAGCACTTAGCGAGAAAATGAAGTTTGATTTGTGTCAAATACACCCATCTGACGTAGTACACGCGAGCAAAACAGTTCTGTTTGCGCAGACGACAAAAGAGTGGGTTTCAAAGTGCAAATGTGAGCGTGGGAGGCTATTACAATGAAGGTCTCCTGTCAATCAATGAAAGAGGGAAGCATGAAGGGGAGGAGACTCCACTAATCAAAACTGGCTTGAACAGGCACATACAAGGAGTACATTTAAATCCAGTTGATTGCAACTATGGCTTGACCAAAAAAAGCTAATACGTGATTTGCAATATCACGTAATAGCCGTGGCAATTTCCTCTGGGGGATGTATGGGATGCTCTGAAACGTGATTACACCTAAAAAACTAATTGGTTTGAAATACGTCCACAAACTGGAAAGTCCCCTAACTTCACTCGCTCGCACACAGGCAAAATTGGGCCGCGTAGCAACAGGAAGAAATTTATTAAAATCTGGGAGCACACAAGGGAATAATTTTTGAACTATCTAACGGCGCCAATTGTATGGGAATTAAAAGCACCTAACAGAACACAAGGATCATTAACAGCCTAGCAAAGGGGTAATTATTATTATTATTATTATTATTATTATTATTATTATTATTATTACTTGCTAAGCTGCAACCCTAGTTGGAAAAGGAGGATGTTATAAGCCCAGGGGACCCAACAGGGAAAATAGCCCAGTGGGGAAAGGGAAAAAAAGGAAAAATATATTTTAAGAACACTAACAACCTAAAAATAAAAATTTCCTATATAAACTATAAAAACATTAATAAAACAAGAGGAAGAGAAATTAGATAGAATAGTGTGCCCGAGTGTACCCACAAATAAGAGAACTCTAACCCAAGATTGTGGAAGACCATGGTACAGAGGCTATGGCTCTACTCAAGACTAGGGAAAAATGGTTTGATTTTGGAATGTCCTTCTCCTAGAAGAGCTTCTTACCATAGCTAAAGAGTCTCTTCTACCCTTACCATGAGGAAACTAGCTACTGAACAATTAACCCCTTGGGTGAAGAAGATGTGTGTTGTCAAGTGTATGAGGAGAGAGGAGAAAATGTAAAGAATATACCAGATTATGCGGTGTATGTGTAGGCAAAGGGAAAGTGAACCGTAACCAGAGAAAATAATCCGATGTAGTACTGTGTAGCCAGTCAAAGGACCCTATAATTCTCTAGTGGTAGCATTTCAACGGGTGGCTGGTGCCCTAGGCAACTTACTACCTACAAAGTAGCCTAGTGTACAACTGTAGGATTTAATAAGGCTTTGGATGTGACATTACAAGGCAAATTTGACTTTGAGATAACTACATGTAATGTGGAAAGATTCGGTTAAAATAATTCATTGTAAAACTGATTTCGTTAAGAATAAGATCTCACGTCAAGCCGAGAGATCAATACACTGTAAAAGAAGAATCAGTACAACACATGCAAGAAAATTGATAAGAATTAATTAGACAATGTGTTTATTATAATGAAAAATGACAGCAACGAAAGGAAAACCTGACCAAAGGTGAAATTGTAAAAATAGATAATTAAAAATACTAGAATAGCTTACTCTTCTGAGAGAGAGAGAGAGAGAGAGAGAGAGAGAGAGAGAGAGAGAGAGAGAGAGAGAGCTTTCATAATCTGAAAAAAATATTACGAGGTACATGCAGAAATTGAATCGGAAGCACCCATAGAAATTGAAAATTCTGAAATTTTAACAGAAGGGTGAAGAAAATTATTTTTTTTTCTCCAAGAGACTATTTGGGGCTACGCTTCAAATATATTTTTTTGCATACATTCATACATAAGTAAAATTACGGATTACATAAATATGCACATTAAAACATTCGGATTAGTAACAGAAATACGGTTATGTAAGCGAAAACACACTATATTATAGGCAAATGCGTATCAGCAAGAGAGAGAGAGAGAGAGAGAGAGAGAGAGAGAGAGAGAGAGAGCGCGTTTTCGGCCACAAGAAAAAAATAAATAACTTCTTTATATTCCAGAATTCATTAGTTCAACAGCCGTTCTTCCCTCTACAGTCTTCATAACTGGTCACCCCCCCCCCCCCTTTCCAGTGAATCTGGGAGGGCACAGAAGAGCCATTCACTCGGGGGTAGGGGGTCTCAGATAACCCTAACCAGTTACTATGGAAGTCTACAGTGCATCCCCTAACCATTTACAAGGGGAGGGATGGAGGGAGGGCTCTTACCCTCTCATTTTGTTGATGAAGCAAATACATACACACTCTCACGCTTTCTCTCTGAAATGTAGAATACCAAGCCCACCCTCCCACTGTCACCGAGTGAATAATAACGTCAGTGAGGAACCGATTACATGTCGATCAATCAGGTAATCAACCTCAAACCACCTCATTCGCTAATCCTTCCTCTTCCATTTGCTCTCAAACAGAAAAATCCCCCAACTTCACTCGCTCGCACACGGGCAAAATTGGGCCGCGTAGCAACAGGCAATTGGAGGAAGATGGGAAACTACGTCGAACGACGACCGTAACCGTAACGATCGATAACTACCCTCGTAGAAAGAGCTGTACTTGCGACACCAAGGGATTTTTATTTGTCTATCGAAGCCCCCTTTTCTCGAATGATGGATGAGTTGATGGCAGCGGAAATTCTGAGATATATCAATTTTGACCGATAAACAGAAGACAGGGTGTCGACGTGAGTAATGGTCGGGAGGTGAAAAACTTTAAAAGCTAACAATTCTTCATCGCAATGAGAGAGAGAGAGAGAGAGAGAGAGAGAGAGAGAGAGATTGCCTAATTAAACACAAAGATTTGTAAATAATGATTCGCTGAGGAAAAAAAACTAAGCGAGCATATATCCACTATCAAACATTTCAGGTATTTCAAAGAAATAATAATAATAATAATAATAATAATAATAATAATAATAATAATAATAATAATAATAATAATAATACATTTATTAGGTTACATTTTAAGTCAAAACACTTTCAACAACTTCAAGTAATTTGTCGAACTTTGGAAGACTTTAAGAAGACTATTATGAATTATTTTTCACTGTTTACTACAAACATGGTTAAATTATCGACACACGTCAATAAATATCAATATAAACAACGGTAATGCTAATAACTCAATAAACACTCTCAAATAATAACAATAGCAATCGCGTAATAAAAAACCCTAAACAACAATATTGGATGACATGTGTGCTTACAATAAGAAATATCATAAATCAAATAAAGAAAAAATCTTGATAAAAGAAAAACTCAACGAGTTCAAATTATTCTCAAACATACGGGGGAAAAATAACTACGCCCCCTCCAGCAGCGGAAATGGTCCAGCATAATACACATGTTTTTTCACCTAGGGGATTCAAAGCCCACTAATGTGGACCGTGATAGATTGAAGTGGAAGAAAGTTTACTTTTGTTAAATTCAGCCTAGCAACAGAGAGAGAGAGAGAGAGAGAGAGAGAGAGAGAGAGAGAGAGAGGACGAAAAACACAGGGTGAATGTAAATAACTTGAGCATCTCTCGAGGCAGGATTCAATTTGGAGAAACAAACTTTACTTTTCTAATAGGTAAACAAGGAAACTCGAACATGTTTCAGGAGAAGTAACCGGAAGGGTACTGGTACTACTCTGGTCAAAATCCATTAGGCTTCAAAGCACTTGTGGAAAGCCGGTGTGTTAACAGAACATCCAATATATAACGGGCTAAATCCAAAATCAAAATCAGGAGAGGGAACTCTACGAGTCACTTGTTGTTGGTTGAAATCGGGGTCTTATGGTATTTTGCCTACAAATGGGATTCTATAAAGTCTAAAGTATGGGGGAAAATATTCAGAAAGTTCAAGTCAAGTGAAACAACAACAACAACAACAATAATAATAATAATATTAATAATAATAATAATAATAATAATAATAATAATAATAATAATAATGATAATAATAACAATAATAATAATAAACTCATTCTGATTACGTTCCCAGACTGTGGTTAGTCCTACAGTGCTGTATACAGCATGTACTGATATGACATAATGAAATATGGGTGGGATATCCGCAGAGTTTACGTATAATTTTTTTATACAAACAAGACATACATAGATTTAATTAGTTTCCTACTTACACAGACGCACACTTTACATATATATATATATATATATATATATATATATATATATATATATATATATATATATATATATATATATGCTGTACTTACAAACTTTTAAACATTTTCATAAATCAAGTATTAAAATTTACATATAGTGTATAACAAATAAAAGTAGGGTATATCTACACATAATTCTTCGCCTATAAAAAATCGTAGAGTTATACGCTGTAAAATAACGTTTAAGAATCAGTTTTGGGTACTTGTTATTACCCCAAAAAAAAAAAAAAAAAAATGGCCAATGCTGCTGTATGTCTACATTGCCGCGATTGTTAGTGAGATAGATTTATATATATATATATATATATAGTATATATATATATATATATATATATATATATATATACATATATACATATATATGGTATCTACAAGCATACCTTTTGGCCTATAGTTTGGTATATCACTCATTCCCATCTTATCCCCTTCTCGTCATACTGTGCGTAAATGTAGAAATCAGTGTACTTTTTGTACCTCGAATAAAAAGTTTCTTTATCCTCGAGCCAAATATCCTAAATTCATGTTATTATATATTTTTGCAATGGAGTTTTCGACAACCAAAAGCAAAAATTTCTTAATTTTCTATGACCATATATATCTCTTGTTACTCCCTTAGGGAAACTTACATACTTCAGTTCGCCTTTTCCATCTAACTCTTCACTCCGCAACCAGTGATCTTTCTTCCTATATTTCTCTAACTGTCAATGATCAGTTAGTTAATTGGCAAGGATGGCGTCCAATTCTCTTGGTTCAGAGTGTAGCCTCTTTAATACATGAACTTCTGTAGACCTTTAGTAGTTCCACTGATATTTGTTAACGCTGAGTTAAGTCATTAGTTATCATATCTTGAAGTCGTTTACAATCTACTGTCCTATGGCCAATCCTCCCGAATTTAGTTTTATTTCTTCTTGTTAAATCATACCCAGCTTCAGAGTTGGTGCTTTGAGTTATGTTTCTCAACACATTCTACTTCTCGTTATCACAAGTCATATATGGTCTCCAGTTTACCAATCTAGCCTTTCATTGTTTTTTCCAACAATTTAACACATTATTTCTGCTTCATTCGCCTATCACTCTTTTGTTCTACATGTTCAATACTTGATTGATTTTTATATATTTAATACTCAGTGTATGTGTGTGTGTGTGTGTGAACTTCAGATTAACAAACTCGCAGTTTTGACAAGACCAAAGCTTTCAATACAAGTCTCCCACCAAATACATTTTTTATTCCTTCTGATGAGAATTCCGTTGAAAATGTTTTGATGTTGGGTAGTTTTACAATAGTCCTTAAGACCAATTTCATATCTTATAAATATTTTTCTACAAAACACAAGCTTAGGTACGATATAAATCATCATTCTCACTACCGTAGTTGGACCCTTCATTGGTCTTAATCATATCAGGCCTCTTTGTAATATTTCTTTCCTATTTTGGGATCTCACTAATCGACCCTATTCTCGATAAAAAAAAAAAAAAAAAAAAAAAAAAAAAAAAAAAAAAAAAAAAAAAAAAAAAAAAACAGGCCTCTTTTACTTCTCTTTCTTCTGCAATGAATTGTCTGCCTCATCACTGCAAGTGCCATTGTAGCTCTTGTCATACCACCGTATCCTCATCCACAATATGAAAATCAGTAATCAAAGGATTAATCAGCTCTTTTACCGATTCCACACATTCTTTATTACTTTGAGAGAAACATAAATTACTTGATTTTTTTTTCGGGGGGGGATGCATCAATCTTAAAAGTGCCATCACTTTTTTTTTATTGAATTCAGGTATGAAGAGATTAAAATGGGTAATATTAAATAACACAACTTTTAAGGAAGAAAAAACAGGTAAATCTGTTAGTTATAATTTCTATACAACTGATAATTATTGATGTAACTGGGAATTAAAAAAAAAAAGAAATAGAATAAAAAGACAGACTGCAATGACAAAAGCGCCCATCTCCAACTTTCACTCAAGAAAAAGTTAAGCAAAAGTTTTTACGAGAGGAGCTGGTTACTGATTTCCTCTGCAATTGCACTTGTTGAGAGAACTTGGAAAAATGTTAAAGAAAAGAAGGGATAGGAGAACAAACAATGAATTTTATTCGAATTGTACAAAATCTTATATAAAAAATACAAAAATGTCTATAACATATTAACTGTTTCATACATAATATAAAAAAAGTATAAATGAATAAAACCAAAACCTTAGGATTATTTCTTGACTAAAAGCCAAACCTTAAAGATCACGATTATTCGTTGAATATAAAATGATAGTAATCAATAATATTAGTACAACAAAAGATGATAAAAAAATTGTATCATTGGGCGCAAATAAACCAAACGAAAACACTTTAGTAATTAGTTACTTTCAAAACCAACATGCGTATACTTTACTCAGTATCACTGAATTCTACAATCTGGCACTGCTAGGTTGGCCAGGGCACCAGCCATCCGTTAAGGATACTACCGCTAGAGTTATGGAGTCGTTTGACTGGCTAGACAAGCCTACATTGGATCCCTCGCTCTGGTTACGGCCCATTTCGTCTTTCCATACACACACACCAAATAGTCTGG
>NC_090725.1:241709100-241714100 GCF_036898095.1 Palaemon carinicauda | reverse complement strand
AGAAGATTCGTAATGCAATAAAACGGGATTATTATTATTATTATTATTATTAAAAGGGGAGTTCTACCGGCCCAACGAGTCGACCTCGACTCTTACAGAGCTGGCCCAAAAAAATCGGGAGAGGAAAACACTACTTATATCAAATATATTTATTGAAAAATAAACAACAAATATAAGAGATAAAAATTAAATCCTGAAATAATCTGATAAATTGATAATTGAATATTATCTATAAAATATATTTTCATCAAGATCTTAAAATCCTGAAAACAGAAACTAAGAATTTGATAAATCGTCAAAATAATTTTTCTTACCAAAACATAAATCTCTCTCCCGTAAAAAATTTAGTCACAAAAATATCTGTATAGTTAAAATAATGTCACATCCGCTGCACTTGGGAATAGTTTCGTGAGGTGTGCATATAAAAAATCCATGGGTCAATTTTGTATGACCAATAAGTAGACATACTAAAATTACTTTGTCCTCTTATCCATCTGTCTTGATGATATTCATGGAGAAACAATTAACCCTATTTCTTTTAATTCATTGCTAACAAAATCCGTATTCCAAATCATTTGCTATTTTGCTGATAGGAAATACTTCATAATGGTTATATAATCTTTAACGGGTAGTTCAATGTTCTTTTGTGGTAAAGCTATTGTAGATTCAGCATTATCCATCATCTTTTCACTGCCAGCAACTCCAAAATGGATAAAACGGGATAACTTTAATATCACCTCATTTCAAAAAACAATTCCACAACATTTATTACTTGAGGATGAATAAATTGAACGCCGAGAAATATAATAATGATCCAGAAAATTATCCTTACGAGAAGCAATCTGTTTTCCTCGTAAATCCAGGGTAGCAACATATCTTTCCTGGAGATGGTTAAGAAATCATTGAAACAAATTTCGGAAAGTTTACATATATCGAATTCCAATTCACAGGAGGATTTAAGTGCCGGTGCTTTGGAGTGGAGACTCAAAATACATAATTACTATTGGTCGAATATTAAATGTTAAAAATTTTATCAATAAATTATAGGAATCCTGAAAACGGATATAAGAGAATTGGAGTATTATGAAGTTTGACGAGAAGAAAGTCCTCGAGCACAGAAATTATCAACATAAAATATTCATTAGGGCTTTTGGTACAATAGTTTATGTTTACAATATCACTTTCATTACATACCATTACAAATTACCTAGCATCGCCTTTTTTTTTTTTTTTTTTTTCTTCATTCGGTTTCTCTTCAGGGACAAATAAGTGTATATTTTAGTTTGGCGACATTTACATTATTCTACCCTCTACTCACGCTGCTTACTTTCACGGACATTTCCTAATTTGTCTATAAATATATATATATATATATATATATATATATATATAAATATATATATATATATATATATATATATATATATATATATATATATATATATAAATATATATATATATATATATATATATATATATATATGTATATGTATATATATGTAAATATATATATATATATATATATATATATATATGTATATATGTATATGTATATATATACATATATATATACATATATATATATATGTATATATATATATATGTATATATATATATATATATATATATATATATATTCATATTCATATGTATTCATTTTAGAATTTTTCCTCTAAGGAATAAATACTAATAATACAAAAGACTAAATTAATTGATCCGTCCTTCAATTACGAAACCCTTGCGATGAACTTCTTGTGGAAACAATAATAAAACGGTTGATATTTTTAAAATTGAAAATATAAATAAGACAAATATGCAGACTCCACTTCCTGTTTTTGACAGCTAGCTAGGCCATTTAAATGAAGAGTGCCATCATAAGACCATAATAATTGCAAATGCCCAATCCGGAGTGATAATTTTAAGCCAGGTTGCGCACGCGCAGCACGAACCTGAAAACTTGGCAAGGACCTGCTCGACTAAAAGTCGCCAAACAAAGGTATTTGCACTACGAAGAACTAGGTTACCAGAGGGTCATGCACTCCTGTAACTTACAATAATAATACACCCAGTCCAATTGCAGATTCCGTCAAAAGATGGCAGTGGCTTCAACACCACCTAACATTCTTTGAGAGGAGAAGAGAGAGAGAGAGAGAGAGAGAGAGAGAGAGAGAGAGAGAGAGAGAGAGAGAGAGAGAGAGAGAAGGTATAATAAAACATACGTAAGGATTCTCAATAATGTTGGTGAAAATCATAAGAAGAGAATTTAATCAATTATCATTGGTGCCAATATGATTACACGCTGATTATTAGTGTATACAGAATAACATACACACACACACACACACACACTATATATATATATATATATATATATATATATATTATATATATATATATATAAGAGAGAGAGAGAGAGAGAGAGAGAGAGAGAGATAAGATTTTAATTGGCATTTCCTTTTAACTGATGATCAGGGGGATACGACCTGCAAAGGTATAACAAAATGCATAAATTCTCGCCTGCATGATACAACGAGAATTTATATGTATTATCCTTAAGTCTACTTTCCTATCTTTGTTTTCACAAAATGTTTTTGAAAAGTATATGCGGATGTGACTATATGTTGTAAGAGAAAACATGCTCACATACACAGATAACTCACCCACACTTACACATAGATCTCATATATAAATATATATATATATATATATATATATATATATATATATATATAATATATATATATATACATATATATATATTATATATAGTATATATATATATATAATATATAAACAATTTTTCCTAAAAATTATTAATAAGCCTTTATACACGAAGCTCGTGTCCTTTTGATTCCAAATTTACATTTGGGTGGACTGGGTAACAGTCAGATGGGAGCAAAAGGATAACCTTATAGATATGAGGTCCGTCCAATGCCACAGGTCCAATTTATAGAATCTTGTTGAAAGGGTTTATTTGCTACATCATCATCATCATCATCATCATCTATTAGCGTGCCTTTTTCCCATTTGTATGGGGTAACACGGTTGCTTTGTTTTTGAAGGACTTAGCTTTGACTTTGGGGTGGACCGTAGTCCCTACCGGCTGCCCTGCCCGCCGTCGCTAGACCCCGGTAGCGTATGTTTGCTCCTGTACCAGCCACCATCGCCCTTCCTCCCAGCAACGAGGAATCATGGCGTGGTTAAGTCGACAGTTCGAGATGTGTGAGGTGTCTGTTATGTTTTTAGAAGGTGTTGGAACACGGAACTGAATTCTCTTAAATATCACATATTTCAAAACTATTAAATCATTTAATTATATTGATACGTACATTTTTATTTTTTCTAGTTTATATATATTTTCTTTACTTAAAATTTTCAGAATTTGATATTTTCAATGAATTCTCTACATTTTGTATAAGGGGGGGGGGGTGTGACCTGTTGAATTTTCAACTGCAATAACAGCACACGTAACAGTAAAATAGGCCGTAAATCAAAGAATAAGCATTTATTACACAATATCTTCTCAGCTCAATAATAATAATAATAATAATAATAATAATAATAGATAATAATAATAATAATAATAATAATAACAATAATAACAATAAATCATCATCATCATCATCATCATTATCATCATCATAATAATATTGAACTTCAGCGCTATGAAAACTAATACATGTAGTCAATGAACGTAAGTTCATTAAATACAGTATGTAGACATTTGCATTTACATGGATAGGGATCTAGTGTACGACAGTATATACAAACATCATTGAACATACTTGCACACATCTATATATGGAGGGTGTGTGTATGTATATGTATATATACGTAATATATTATATATATTATATATATATATATAATATATATATACATATACATATACAACATGGCACCACCAACCTAATGGCCTGACCCATTATAAAGTTGGAATCTACAAAAAGATAAAGGGGTCAAGCTAAAACTTTCCCGGCCTAAATAAATCTACAAATAAAAACGTGCAACCACATCTCCAGTATTTTAAAACACTTGAACAAACAAGTCTTTCTAATCGGTGTTCTTCGTCAATGTTAGTTCTCATGTTGTTCCAAACATTTATCGAAAATCTTTGTATGTCTCAGCGCTGATACCATCTCGTATTTCTTTAGTGGAGAATTTATGAAGTGGTGTACGGATTTACCTTCACATTCCTAACATGGAAATGCTGTCTCTTCTACCTTTACAAATAATTTCATTCCCCCATTGGTATATCTTACATATTTATACATTAATTCATGTTCACAAATTTTAACCTTTTTCTCGTCTTAACATTGAATATGAATGACACAAACCAAGAGTTTTTATTACAGAAGTTTAGTTTATACTTGATTAAAAAAAAAATAATAGTAATTGACCTATATGTACTAATATAAAATCCATAACACATTCACTAAAATGCTAAACTTTCTAGAACGATATTTTAGTAAAAAAAAAAGTAAAATATCTTTTCTTAATTGAATATTACACAGAGTTAATATGAGCATATGTTGAGAGAATGTGATATGAGAAGCTCCTGATTATGAATGTGTGCAGAGGGGTCCGTAGGGGTCGAGTTGATCTATAGTTGTCAAATTGGCGCCACTTCTCTTTCGGGAGACAACTGTGTGTTTTGGCGCCAATAGCTAGGAGCATGCCTTCATCACTCCACTCCGAATTGAAAAACCCATTGTTCCGTTTTACCACGGGGAAAGAAGGTCATCCACATTATCATCGTATAAGATCAGCATGTGAGGGAACGTAAAATGCGCATGTAGTATGTATGGGGATGAAATCTTTCTCAAAGTCCATAAAAGTCCAGAAATTTTATATGTCGCAAACAAATGCAAGTATATACATACGTATTTACATACACATGATATATATATATATATATATATATATATATATATATATATATATATATATACATATACTTATATATATATATATATATATATATATATATATATATATAT